>NW_028319667.1:115000-220000 GCF_062004578.1 Staurois parvus | reverse complement strand
CCCCTGGGGGAGTGTTTTAGCCTATATATAGATTCCTTGGATGGGCTACTACCACACAGTGGAACCCTGCTTTCCCAGAGGGACACCAACCACCAGGAGCACACAGGGCGACCCCCACGGAAAAAGGACCACCCATTCCAGCCTCATCTCTTACAGAGGAGAGATCACCCATTACCAGATGACATCCGGATTTTTTACACACAAAAGCGCAATTATTATGCGCATCCGGTGAGTGCGCATTGCTTATCGTTACTGCACGGTTACCGGACTCCTGTGTTACCTGAGCACCTAAATATTAATTTATATATGATTTACACATCATTGATCCTGGTCCATATTTCTGTTTGAACTTTATATATAAGGAGATCCATTTTTAGGATCATTTCACAAGCCATAACACCTGCAAAGGGTTCCTGAGCCTTTAAATGGTCTCAGTCTGGTTCAGTAGGAACCACAATCATGGGAAAGACTGCTGACCTGACACCATCATTGACACCCTCCATAAGGAGGGAAAGCCTCAGAAGGTAATTGCAAAAGAAGTTGGATGTTCCCAAAGTGCTGTATCAAAGCACATTAATAGAACGTTATGTGGAAGGGAAAAGTGTGGAAGAAAAAGGTGCACAAGCAACAGGGATGACCGCAGCCTGGAGAGGATTGTCAGCAAAAGGCCATTCAAAAGTGTTGGGGACTTTCACAAGGAGTGGACTGAGGCCACCACAAGAGCCACCATACACAGACGGATCCTGGACATGGGCTTCAAATGTCGTATTCCGCTTGTCAAGCCGCTCCTGAACAACAAACAGCGTCAGAAGCGTCTTACCTGGGCTAAAGACAAACGGACCTGGTCTGTTGCTCAGTGGTCCAAAGTCCTCTTTTCTGATGAGAGCAACTTTTGCATCTCATTTGGAAACCAAGGACCCCGAGTATGGAGGAAGAATGGAGAGGCCCAAGGACCCCGAGTATGGAGGAAGAATGGAGAGGCCCAAGGACCCCGAGTATGGAGGAAGAATGGAGAGGCCCAAGGACCCCGAGTATGGAGGAAGAATGGAGAGGCCCAAGGACCCCGAGTATGGAGGAAGAATGGAGAGGCCCAAGGACCCCGAGTATGGAGGAAGAATGGAGAGGCCCAAGGACCCCGAGTATGGAGGAAGAATGGAGAGGCCCAAGGACCCCGAGTATGGAGGAAGAATGGAGAGGCCCAAGGACCCCGAGTATGGAGGAAGAAGGGAGAGGCCCAAGGACCCCGAGTATGGAGGAAGAATGGAGAGGCCCAAGGACCCCGAGTATGGAGGAAGAATGGAGAGGCCCAAGGACCCCGAGTATGGAGGAAGAAGGGAGAGGCCCAAGGACCCCGAGTATGGAGGAAGAATGGAGAGGCCCAAGGACCCCGAGTATGGAGGAAGAATGGAGAGGCCCAAGGACCCCGAGTATGGAGGAAGAATGGAGAGGCCCAAAGACCCCGAGTATGGAGGAAGAATAGAGAGGCACACACTGCAAGATGCTTGAAGTCCAGTGTGAAGTTTCCACAGTCTGTGTTGATTTGGGGAGCCATGTCATCTGCTGGTGTTGGTCCACTGTACTTCATTAAGTCCAGGGTCAACGCAGCCGTCTACCAGGAGACTTTGGAGCACTTCATGCTTCCTTCCACAGATGAACTTTATGGGGATGCTGACTTCATTTTCCAGCAGGACTTGGCACCGCCCACACTGCCAAAAGCACCAAAACCTGGTTCAATGACCGTGGGATTACTGTGCTTGATTGGCCAGCAAACTCGCCTGACCTGAACCCCATAGAGAATCTATGGGGCATTGCCAAGAGAAAGATGAGACATGAGACCGAACGATGCAGAAGAGCTGAAGGCCGCTATTGAAGCATCCTGGTCTTCCATAACACCTCAGCAGTGCCACAGGCTGATAGCTTCCATGCCACGCCGCATTGAGGCAGTAATTGCTGCAAAAGGGGCCAAAACCAAGTACTGAGTACATATGCAGCTTCTACTTTTCAGAGGTCCGATATTGTTCTATGTACAATCCGTGTTTTATTGATTGCATGGAATATTCTCATTTTCTGAGATTGTGGATTTGGGGTTTTCATGAGCTGTAAGCCATAATCATCACAATGATGACAAATCACAGCTTGAACTATCTTGTTTGCATGTAATGAGTCTCATATATTAGTTTCACCTTTTAAGTTGCTGCACTGAAATAAATCAACTTTTCCACGATATTCTAATTTCTTGAGTTGCACCTGTAAGTGGATCTTAAAGTGGTATTAAAGGCAATTAAAAAAACCAAACTTGTCATACTTGCCTGCTCTGTGTAATGGTTTTGCACAGAGCAGCCCCAAACCTCCTGTTCTCGGATCTCCCGCTTGCACTCCTGGCCCCTCCCTCTTGCCTAGTGCCCCATAACTAGCAGCCTGCAATGGGGGCACCCAAGCAGGCTTACTCTCGAGCTGCTGCTCTGCATGTCCATTCGCACACAGAGCGCAATTTGGCCCCGCCGCTCTCTCTTCTCACTCGCTCACTGGCTGTGATTGATAGCAGTGGGAATCAATGGCCGGGGATCTCGTGCACATCGCTGGATGGAGATTGGGCTCAGGTAAGTATTAGGGAGGCTGGGGGGCCTGCTGCAAATAGGTTTGTTACCTTTAACCTTGAGCCTTAAGAACCCCTTTAATACCTGGAGGCGGAGTTCCTGAATATGGGATCACTGTAATTGGCTGTTGGAATAGTCACATGACTGGGAGCCTGTCTCACCTGCTCTCAATCATAAAAGGTGGCGGGGAGCTGCTCCCAGCACAGAACAGCAGACCCCCCTTGGAATTATCTATGAGACAACCCAGTGTTAAGGCCCACCACCATGCAACCTTATACAGTATATGTGATACAGCAGCAATAATAGAAAACAATTCCGGGTTGAGCTTTAATGATTTACAAAACACTCCGATTTTTTCGATATTTAAACGTATGAATATAATTGATATCTTTCAGGTGACGATGATGAATTTGTGAATCCTGCTGCACTGGTACGATACATGAAGGAATATGGAACCCCACGTTCACTACATGGCGCGGTGCAGCATCACGCTGTCGTCCTCCGTTACGCCAAATACCAAGTCTCAGAGGCTCTGTTTCCAAACCCTAAATACCCTTATTTCCTGTCTGGTGGGGGATTTCTCTTCCCAGGAGCTGTAGTCCCACTCCTCTACCAGGCTTCCCAGGAAATCCCAGTCTTCCCTTTGGATGATGTGTATCTAGGCTTTCTGATCCTGGCCAGCAACCTAAGCCTGCGGGATGAAAAGCGCTTTTATGTTTGGGGACTGCAATTTGATGCCTGCACCTTTCAGGAAGCCCTGGTGGTTCACAGCGTCGAAATGGATAATTTAAGAGAAATATGGAGAAAGGTCCAAGAGGCTAACTGTGGGCCTACAAAAGCCACTAGCAAATGACCACAATGCGTGGGCCAAGCTGGTCCAAATAAATAGGATCAATTATCAAACTTCTTTATTTTTCTAAACAGCAAGTCTCAAGTTCCCTGTTTCCAAATGCCTAATTCTCTTATTTCCTGTCCAGTGGTGGATTTCTATTCTCAAGACCCTCAGCACCACTTCTCTGCCAGGCTTCCCAGGACATCCCTGTCTTCAGTAACACAGATACAACACCTCCTGTGCCCAGGGACCCAGATCTGTAGATGGACCAATATAAAGTATGATATATGGAAGTTTCTCCAGGACCGATCAAAGGTTGTGCAGCTCTAATGCGAATCTGGGGAAGCTCGATATGGACTTTAGTAGAGAACAAAAAAACAGAGTGCACCAACCTTGGGAAGGCTCACACATAGATGTGAACTATTTATTGAGGAGGGCTCTCTTAGTCTGGTTAGTTCTGATGAAGAAGGGAGCCCCCATTCGAAACGCGTCAGCTTCATCCTGAGAGTCTCCCCTCCTGATGGGATTTGCACGTGTCTCCTAATCCAGTGACTCCTCTCAGGGATTTGATATGCTTGTTATATTGCTACTCTTGTGAGTATATTTTCTATATCAATAAATCTACTAATTGTTTACTGAGGTAATGCGCAAGGTTGGTGCGCTCTGTTTTTTGTTCTCTACTACAGTCATCCCTGTCTTCACTTTGGATGATGTGTGTCTAGGGTTCCTGATCCTGGCTGCCAACCTAACCCTGTCCAATGACGAATGACTTTACGTTTGGGGGTTGCATTTGATGCCTGCAGCTTTCAGGAAACCCTGGTGGTTCACAGAGTTGAAATGGAGAATTTTAGAGGAATGTAGAGAGAGGTCCAAGAGGCAAAGTGTGAGCCTACAAAAGCCGCTATCAAATGACCACAATGCGTGGGCCAAGCTGGTCCAAGAATAAGATCAATTATCGATGTCCTCCATTATTCCAACCGCCAAGTCTCAAGGCCCCATTTCAAAATTCCTAATGCTCTTAATTCCTGTCCAGTGGAGGATTTCTATTCTCTGGAGCCTCAGCCCCACTCCTCTACTGGGCTTCCCAGGAAATTCCTGTGTTCCCTTTGGATTATGTGTGCCTAGGCTTCCTGATCCTGGCTGCCAACCTAACCCTGTCCAACGACAAACCCAAGAGGCAAAATGTGAGTCTACAAAAGCTGCTATCAAATGACCACAATGCATGGGCCAAGCTGCTCCAAAAATATACGACTAATTAATAATGTCCTCCATTAATCCAAATACCACTTCTCAAGGTCCTGCTATCCAAATTCCCAATACTCTTATGTTCTGTCCAGCAGGGGGTGCTCTTGCCAGGAGCCTCATTCCCTCTCCTTTACCAGAATACTCAGGATATCCCTGTCTTCCCATTGGATGATGTGTATCTGGGCTTCCTACTCCTGGCCTCCAACCTAACCCTGCAGAATGATTTGGGGGCTGGATTTTGATACCTGTAGTTTCCAAGCGCCCTGGTGGTTGACAGGGTCAATATGGAAAAATGTGGAGAGAGGTCACGAAGGAAAGTGTAAGCCTACAAAAACTTACTCAATGACCACATTGTGCAGGTCAAGTTGGTAAAAAAAAAAATAAGACTAGCTTTCAGTGTATCAGGAACCATGAAACTTCTGGAAATTTGGAAATATTGGATGCTTTTTAATTTATTTATAAGCTAAAACTGATATGACATTTATGTATTATTGTTAACCGCTTGCCGCCCTGCCACTGTGTATATACGTGTGCAGGGCGGCAGTGGAGCGCAAAAGCACGTTTTAAAACGGGCTCCGCGCTCCCGACACTTTCGCGGGTAGGGGGCGCGCTCCCACCGACCCGCGGGGGACACGATTCGATCCAGGAGGGATCAATCATTAGATTTCAGCCAGTGATTTCTGGCTGAAATCAGATGATTGGTCCCTGTCCTATCCTGTCCTGTGTTGACATTTACACAGGGCAGGATATGATGTCATTCTTCTCTGCCTGGACACATTCCGTTCCAGACAGAGAAGAAGACACAGTAAAAGTGAGTACAAAGCACTACACTGACAGTTAGAACTCACCTAGGACACATTTAACCCCCTTGATCGCCCCCCCCCCAGGTTAACCCCTTCACTGCCCTGTCACCAGTGTCACTGATCAGTGAAGCGATTTTTACTGATCACTGTATCAGTGTCGCTGGCGACTTCCGATAGTGTTAGCGCCCCTCCCAGATAGCGCCAGTTTGCCCGCCAGTACACCAGTAATCCCGTTTAACCCCTTGATCCCCCCCCCCCCGGTTAACCCCTTCACTGCCCTGTCACCAGTGTCACTGATCAGTGAACCAATTTTTACTGATCACTGTATCAGTGTCGCTGGCGACTTCCGATAGTGTTAGCGCCCCTCCCAGATAGCGCCAGTTTGCCCGCTAGTACACCAGTAATCCCATTTAACCCCCTGATCGCCCCCCTCCCCAGTTAACCCCTTCACTGCCCTGTCACCAGTGTCACTGATCAGTGAACCAATTTTTACTGATCACTGTATCAGTGTCGCTAGCGACTTCCGATAGTGTTAGCGCCCCTCCCAGATAGCGCCAGTTTGCCCGCCAGTACACCAGTAATCCCGTTTAACCCCTTGATCGCCCCCCCCCCCAGTTAACCCCTTCACTGCCCTGTCACCAGTGTCACTGATCAGTGAACCAATTTTTACTGATCACTGTATCAGTGTCGCTGGCGACTTCCGATAGTGTTAGCGCCCCTCCCAGATAGCGCCAGTTTGCCCGCTAGTACACCAGTAATCCCATTTAACCCCTTAATCCCCCCCCCAGTTAACTCCTTCACTGCCCTGTCACCAGTGTCACTGATCAGTGAAGCGATTTTTACTGATCACTGTATTAGTGTTAGCGCCCCTCCCAGATAGCGCCAGATTGCCCACTAACACACCAATAATCCCATCTAACCCCTTGATCGCCCCCCCTTCCTGAGTTGACCCCTTCACTGCCCTGTCACCAGTGTCACTGATCAGTGAACCAATTTTTACTGATCACTGTATCAGTGTCGCTGGCGACTTCCGATAGTGTTAGTGCCCCTCCCAGATAGCGCCAGTTTGCCCGCTAGTGCACCAGAAATCCCATTTAATCCCTTGATCACCCCCTCCCCCCCCCCCCCCAGTTAACCTCTTCACTGCCCTGTCACCAGTGTCATTGATTACAGTGAACAGATTTTTACTGATCACTGTATTAGTGTCACTGGTGACTTCTGATAGTGTTAGCGCCCCTCCTAGATAGCGCCAGTTTGCCCGCTAGTACACCAGTAATCCCATTTAACCCCCTGATCGCCCCCCTCCCCAGTTAACCCCTTCACTGCCCTGTCACCAGTGTCACTGATCAGTGAACCAATTTTTACTGATCACTGTATCAGTGTCGCTAGCGACTCCGATAGTGTTAGCGCCCCTCCCAGATAGCGCCAGTTGCCCGCCAGTACACCAGTAATCCCGTTTAACCCCTTGATCGCCCCCCCCCCAGTTAACCCCTTCACTGCCCTGTCACCAGTGTCCACTGATCAGTGAACCAATTTTTACTGATCACTGTATCAGTGTCGCTGGCGACTTCCGATAGTGTTAGCGCCCCTCCCAGATAGCGCCAGTTTGCCCGCTAGTACACCAGTAATCCCATTTAACCCCTTAATCCCCCCCCCCAGTTAACCCCTTCACTGCCCTGTCACCAGTGTCACTGATCAGTGAAGCGATTTTTACTGATCACTGTATTAGTGTTAGCGCCCCTCCCAGATAGCGCCAGATTGCCCACTAACACACCAATAATCCCATCTAACCCCTTGATCGCCCCCCCTTCCTGAGTTGACCCCTTCACTGCCCTGTCACCAGTGTCACTGATCAGTGAACCAATTTTTTACTGATCACTGTATCAGTGTCGCTGGCGACTTCCGATAGTGTTAGTGCCCCTCCCAGATAGCGCCAGTTTGCCCGCTAGTGCACCAGAAATCCCATTTAACCCTTGATCACCCCCTCCCCCCCCAGTTAAACCTCCTCACTGCCCTGTCACCAGTGTCATTGATTACAGTGAACAGATTTTTACTGATCACTGTATTAGTGTCACTGGTGACTTCTGATAGTGTTAGCGCCCCTCCTAGATAGCGCCAGTTTGCCCTACCAAAAACATGGAGCAGAATACATTTTGGCTTAAAATTTATGACTAACTTTGAGTTTACGATATATTTTTTTATAGCTGAAAGTAGAAAATATTGTTTTTTTTTCAAAAGTTCGTGGTTTTTTTGTTTATAGCGCAAAAAATAAAAAGCGCACAGATGATAAAATACCACCAAAAGAAAGCTCTATTTGTGAAAAAAGGACGTAAATTTCGTTTGGCTGCAGCATTGGCATGACTGCGCAGTTATCATTTGAATTAGTGCAGCGCCAAACAGCAAAAAAAAGGCGTGGTCATTAAGGGGGGTAAATCCTCAGGTGCTCAAGTGGTTAATGTTCTTATTGAAGGAAGAGGTGTGTATATTACATAGTGAGGAGCCCATTTATTAGGTGAGGTACACTTGGGAAAAGGGGATCCACCACCCAATATTTTACTTTCAGCACCTCACGCCATCTTCTGAATCCCAGGCGTAGCTATAAGGGTTGCAGGGGTCGCAATAACAATCCTGCCCATGCTCCCGGGGGCCTGCATAGCCTCTCTGTCAGAGTCCCCTTTCCTCCTTTATACAGGAACCTGTGAATCCCCTCCTCTCCTGATCCATTTCACTTCCACCTCCTGTACGCCATGTCCCATGCCTACATTGTGCTCCTGGTACCGCCTCCCTTCTGCCCCCCCCCCCCCCAATACTCACCTCTTCAGTGCTGTCTCCGCCCTCCCATCCTTCAGCTGATTAATGAGGTGGGACTCCTAGTGGGCCCTGTGCTACTGCTGCTTCTCCTCAGGTACAAGTGCAGCCAAATACTGTATATGCAGAGCAACTTCAGCATCAATGAGGTGAAAGTACAGGAGGGGCCTCCAGTGAGAAAGAGAGACAGAGGGGGTCCAGGGGCCACAGTGAGAGAGCAGGAGGGAGGGGTCACACTGAGCTAAAAGAGACAGAGACAGGCATTGAGAGAGAGACAGGGAGAGGGGTTAGGGGCCCCACTGAGAGAGAGGGGCCACACTGAGAGAAAGACAAAGAGTGGGGTCAGGGGCCACACAGGGAGATAGGGGCCCTAGTGCAACATGCTGACTTCTGTCTCCTATATTCTACAGACACCATCTATTATATGGGGGGACACTGTACAAATAATACATCTATCTATTATCTATCTATTATCTATCTATTATCTATCTATTATCTATCTATCTATCTATCTATTATCTATCTATCTATCTATCTATTATCTATCTATTATCTATCTATCTATTATCTATCTATCTATCTATCTATCTATTATCTATCTATCTATCTATTATCTATCTATTATCTATCTATCTATCTATCTATCTATCTATCTATCTATCTATCTATCTATCTATCTATTATCTATCTATCTATCTATCTATCTATCTATCTCTATATATTATCTATCTATCTATCTATCTATCTGTCTATCTATCTATCTATCTATTATCTATCTATCTATTATCTATCTATCTATCTATCTATCTATCTATCTATCTATCTATTATCTATCTATTATCTATCTATCTATTATCTATCTATCTATTATCTATCTATTATCTATCTATTATCTATCTATTATCTATCTATCTATTATCTATCTATCTATCTATCTATCTATCTATCTATCTATCTATCTATCTATCATCTATCTATCTATCTATCTATCTATCTATCTATCTATCTATCTATCTATTATCTATCTATCATCTATCTATTATCTATCTATCTATTATCTATCCACTGGCAGGTGCCATCCCAGGCCGTCTGAGTTTCACCTACACTACAATTACACCTACAATTTGTAACTGCCCTGGGCAGAATTAAGAAGCACTATCTGTGGCTGTCTCCATACAAATCATGAGACACAGTTGGACCAGGGTTCGATCACTCCAGACTCTTCAGCAGGGAACAGAATGGATTGGTGAAGTGCATTGCTCAGTGTAAGTACCTGTCACCATGGCAGGATATAGGGGGATCTCCCTCCCTCCTTCTCTGCGCCATCTCCCTCCCTTCTCTCTCCATCTCCCTCCTCTCCACCATCTCTCTCCCCTCTCTCCCACATCTCCCACCTTCTCTCCCCCATCTCCCTCCCTCCCCTCTCTCCCACATCTCCCTCTCTTCTTTCCCCCATCTCCCTCCCTCCCTTCCTTCCCTCCCCAATCTCTCTCCCTCCCTCCCCTCTCTCCCCCATCTCCCTCCCTTCTCTCCCCCATCTCTCTCCCTTCTCTGCCCCATCTCCCTCCCTCCCTTCTCTCCCCCATCTCCCTCCCTCCCATCTCTCCCCCATCTCCCTCCCTTCTTTCCACCATCTCCCTTCTCTCCCCATCTCCCTTCTTTCTCTCCCCCATTTCCCTCCCTCTCTTCTCTCCCACATGTTCCTTCCTTCCCTCCCCAATCTCTCTCCCTCCCTCCCCTCTCTCCCCCATCACTCACTCCTCTATCTCTCTCCCTTCACTGCCCCATCTCCCTCCCTCCCTCTCTCCCTCCCTCCCTCCCTTCTCTCCCCCATCTCCCTCCCTTCTTTCCCCCATCTCCCTTCTCTCCCCCATCTCCCTCCCTTCTCTCCCCCATCTCCCTCCCTCCCTTCCTTCTATCCCCCTCCCTTCTCTCCCACATCTCCCTCCCCTCTCTCCCCCATTTCGCTCCCTTCTCTCCCCAATCTCTCTCTTTCCCTCCCTTCTCTCCCCAATCTCTCCTCTCCCCTCCCTTCTCTCCCCCATCTCTCTCCCTCCCTTCTCTCCCCCACCTCCCTTCCTTCTTTCCCCCATCTCCCTTCTCTCCCCCATCTCTCTCTCTACTTCCCTTCTTTCCCCCATCTCTCTCCCTTCTCTGCCCCATCTCCCTCCCTCTCTCCCTCCCATTTCTCCCCCATCTCCCTCCCTTCTTTCCCCCATCTCCCTTCTCTCCCCATCTCCCTTCCTTCTCTCTCCCCATTTCCCTCCCTCCCTCTCTTCTCTCCCCATCTCCCTCCCTCTCTTCTCTCCCCCCCCCCCTCCTTTCTCTCCCCTCCACTCATTCATGTCCAGTTAGCACTCGGGACAAATTTAGGACTATTGGGTATGGCTGGCAATCTGCTAGTTGGCTAAACTGCTGGGGTTTTTGCTCATAGGTTTGTGATGATTTTGTTTTAACCCCTTTCTGCCCATCCCCAGCATCGCTTTAGGAGCTTGTTTACATGTGCTTTGAACTCTGAAGTGTGATCTACATTCAGACCGCTCTTCAGAGAGCAATTGGTAGGCGGTGAGGAGTTGTTGTTTCACATCCTAACCACCTGCTTTAACCCCTAGAACCCCACATTAGTGCACTTGAACCGCATGCATTGCACGCAGTTGTGGGGTGCTTGCAGAGGTGCTCCATTCAAATGAATGGGTCATGTTCAGTAAGCACTGTGCCCACAGAATGCAACAGAGTATATAATTCCTACCACAGCCACCAAGCAAAGCATCCTAGTGACACTGTGTACACCCCCAGCCCTGTGTTGCCAACCAGCCATACATTTATAGACAGTTTGTATTCACAGGCACTCTTGTCCATAAAGACAGAATAAAAGTGGCCATAATAAATTTCCTCTTCATTGAGCCAGACTCTGATGTAAGGGCCACCCTGCAGATTCTGATGTAAGGGGACACTCTGCCATACTCTGATGTAAGGGGGAACTCTGTCAGACTCTGAAATAAGGCTCACCCTGCAGATTCTGATGTAAGGGGACACTCTGTCATACTCTGATGTAAAGGGGGATTGTGCCAGACTCTGATGTAAGGGCCACCCTGCAGATTCTGATGTAAGGGGGGACTCTGCCAGACTCTGATGTAAGGGCCGCCCTGCAGATTCTGATGTAAGGGGGGACTCTGCCAGTCTCTGATGTAAGGGAGGAATCTGCCAAACTCTGATGTAAGAAGGGGACTCTTCCACACTCTGTTGTAAGGGGGCACTCTGACAAACTCTGATGTAAGAAGGGGACTTTGTCAGACTCTGATGTAAGAAGGGGACTTTGTCAGACTCTGATGTAAGAAGGGGACTTTGTCAGACTCTGATGTACGAGGGTCTCTGATGGACTCTGATGTAAGGTGGTGGCACTCTGGGGACACTGATGTGAACGTGGCACTCATCCCAACTGCTACACTTCCTATGTTGGTTTGTTTATTACTTACACCTGACCCCTGTACTCTGTACATTATGCATTGCTATACAGTCAGTAGTCATGGCCAAGGTGTTCATTGTCTCACCAGTCGCTGGTTTAATTCCTCTCTATGGTAGGCTCAGTAAGGCCGTCTATATATTAGTCTTTTTTTTGTTCAACAGTGGGGTTGAACCGAAACAAAAGAATATCTAGATTCTCACATCCACACATTGGACATGGAGGGGGAAATCACTCCCGCTGAGGTATTGTGTTCTGACAACAGGGAATATCCTGATAAGTGCCGCCGGCTATAACTGGCGTCCTGATCGTGTGGAAATGTTCCTAGAGGCTGGTTGTACAGAAGTCGATCGGCACACTGCCCTACAAACTGCTGATTCCTGCCCTCTGCTCTGCTAACCCCTATCCTCGACCTGCTGACCCCCAGTACATGCCGCTATTGACTCCTGTGTTCGTACACTGCCCTGCTGACCTCATCTCCTCTACCCAACTGACATTTTTTACTGCACACCCACACCATACTGGCTAGATCTGGCCACCATACACAGATTGACACACACTTCCGCATGCTGCGCATAGGGCAACCTATTCACTTTAATGGGCTGTCCTATGCATGCTTGTCCCCAAATAGAGGCTCCTGCTCTTTTTTGGGTGACAAGTTTTGCACAGTTTTTAAACTCGGACCCTCTCCTGTAGTACTCTTGCAGTCTTGGACCCTCTTCTGTAGTACACCTGCAGTCTCTGACCCTCTTCTGTAGTACGCCTGAAGTCCCTGACCTTTTCCTGTAGTATGCCTGCAGTCCCTGACCCTCTTCTGTAGTACCCCTGAAGTCCCTGACCTTCTCCTGTAATATGTCTGCAGTCTCTGACTCTTTCTTGTAGTACACCTGCAGTCTCTGACTCTCTCCAGCAGTATGTAGCAGTAACCTCTTGCAACCAATAAGTGAGCAGTAATGATGTGCAGTAACCTCTAGAAACCAATCAATGAGTGTGGTCCATTTATTTATGTTTACATTATTTAAGTTTTTTGAGATAAGTTTGTGTGTGTTTTTTGGGATGTTGGGGTGGAGAGCAAAATTGCATGGGGGAGCCCAAGAAAATCTCACTCTATTTAACCACACCCCCTTTAATCCATGCCCATTTTTCTCTGACCATTTCTTGTAGTACAACTGCAGTCTCTGACCCTCTCCTGTAGTATGTCTGTCTGCAGTCTCTGACCATTTCTTGTAGTACACATGCAGTCTATGACCTTCTCCTGTAGTACTCCTGCAGTCTCTGACCCTCTCCTGTTGTATGTCTGCAGTATCTGACCATTTCTTGCAGTACACCTGCAGTCGCTGACCCTCTCCTGTAGTACGCCTGCAGTCTCTGATGCTCTCCTGTAGTATGTAGCAGTAACCTCTAGCAACCAATCAGTGAGCAGTAATGATTTGCAGTAACCTCTAGCAACCAATCAGTGAGCAGTAATGATGTGCAGTAACCTCTAGCAACCAATCAATGAATGTGGACCAGTTATTTATGTTTACATTATTAAAGTTTTTTGAGAAAAGTTTGTGTGTTTTTTTGGGACGTTGGGGTGGAGAGCAAAATTGCATGGGGGGAGCCCAAGAAAATCTGATTCTATTTAACCACAACCCCTTTAATCCACGCCCATTTTTCGGCATGTGGATTTTTTAACCTTCTGGGTTAAACCACGCCTATAAATGAATGTCCTGCCCCTAATTAACATACTACTTCGCATACCCTGACTTTCTGGATATGCAGACAACTAAAAGTGTCCCTAAATATTTTTTTTAAATGTTGGCAACTATGCAAGGTGGGTGCAGGAGGCCGCACTCTGAGCTGCCAGGTGAAAGTGGTGGGCTTGTATGTGAATCTGGAAGTGTGCTTTGTTATTCGGTGGTTTTATTTCAGACCAACTCTTCCATCCGGACTCTCCTTGATGGATCCAAAGATGTGAAAAACTTGCTCACCTTGTGATTCGACCTACAAATCGATAAAAAAACATATATTTCATATTGCAACACCGTATGACTACTATGATGTGAATAGCCTTAATAAGTGCACTCACATAAAAGTGTAGTAAAAATGTGCCCATCCAACCAAAATATCCTCTTAGGAGTGATGGCGATTCTCAAACAACATCTCCAAAGCACGCCCAATACCCCATCACCACTGGGTGCAATGTACGCTCACCTTCTCATTAGACCCATATAATCATGGGTCACAATTGCTTGAAATTCATCCCACTCGGCGTATTGGCTTCCACCTCTTTTCAGCTGCTTCACTCCTCCTGTCCCTTTTAAGGGACCGATATCTTGCTGTATCCACCCAGATGAGTATAGGCTCAAAGGGAGAAAGGATAATTCATAGATAAACCCCGTATAAACATACAGTCATTTATTGAAGTAAAATATCACACTCACAGAGTAAGAACAAAAGGAAAGCTGGTTCCCTTTATAAAAATGGCTCCTGCAGTACTACTTCTGGTTTCCTCGGTACTGGAATCAGATATGTGAATTTATTTCATGTCGAACAGAGGTAGTTGTGTATGCCCTCCAATGCCCATGTGGTTTGCAATATGCGGGCCGGACTAAAAGGCCACGGCTGGAGAAAGCTGAAGAGATGAGAACAGAAGGCCTTCCCTTCTTACTCCACCATCCCAGTGCACCAGGCTTGTGGGTAGGTATACTGGCATGTGGGTTGTACTACTTTCCTAATGACTTTGGATATTGTAAGCATTTCAAAATCCATAAATGCATTCACAGAGTCCAAGATAGTACCCCATATAGTCCAATAATATCCCCATATAGTCCAATAATATCCCCATATAGTCCAATAATAACCCCATATAGTCCAATAATATCCCCATATAGTCCAATAATAACCCCATATAGTCCAATAATATCCCCATATAGTCCAATAATATCCCCATATAGTCCAATAATAACCCCATATAGTCCAATAATAACCCCATATAGTCCAATAATATCCCCATATAGTCCAATAATAACCCCATATAGTCCAATAATATCCCCATATAGTCCAATAATAACCCCATACGGTGTTGCTTCAGTCGGGGCTGGAGGACGGAATCTTGGCTCAGGATGGGGGACACAGGTATCCGACACGGCCAGTAAGTATCAAATGCCAAAGAGACTGTCCATAAGTGTGCGCAGCGCATTGCATTAGGGTGTGCATGCACGCCAAAACCTAAACACATACATGCACATGTGTATATATATATATATATTAATATATATATATATATATATACAGTGTGTATATATATATATATATATATATACACACACATATAGGTATATATATATATATATATATATATATATATATATATATATACAGCATACCTCAGTTTACGAATTTAATGCGTTCTGCGGGACTTTTTGTATTGTGAAAAATTAATAAACCAAAACGCTTTTTCCCATAGGAATGCATTGGACACCAATTAATCCATTCCGGAGGTCAGAAAAAAAGTAGAAGAAAAAGTCTTTTATCTGTTCAAAACTCTTTATAAATTGCACTTTAAAGGCATAAAAGGACATGATTAAAAAAAAATTCATAAATGCATTGAAAACCAATTAATCCATTCCGGAGGTCAGAAAAAAAGTAAAAAAAAAGTCTTTTATCTGTTCAAAACTCTTTATAAAGTGCACTTTAAAGGCATAAATACTGTACAGGGACATGATTAAAAATGAATTCATAAACGCATTGAAAACCAATTGTAAAACGTTCTGGAGGTCAAAAAAAAGTTTTAAAAAGTTTTTATCTGTTCAAAACTCTTTATAAAGTGCAGTTTAAAGGCATAAATACTGTACAGGGACATGATTAAAAAAAAATTGTAAATGCACTGAAAACCAATTAATCCATTCCAGAGGTCAGAAAAAAAGTTAAAAAAAAGTTTTTTATCTGTTCAAAACTCTTTATAAAGTGCAGTTTAAAGGCATAAATACTGTACAGGGACATGATTAAAAAAAATTGTAAATGCATTGAAAACCAATTAATCCGTTTGTATTGCGAAAACAATTTGTAAACTGAGGTGTAACCGAAAATTACATTAACTGAGGTGTTTGTAAACCAAGGTACACCTGTATATATATATATAAATAAATGAATATGACAGTGTCAATAGGTAATTATTTTTATTATTTTTTACAATTCTATTTATTTTTTTCCAGTATTATTTTTTATCATTTTTTCACCATGTTTTTTAGGAGCCCCGATGGGAATTTTGGTGAAGTACAGGTATCAAGGGTTTAAGCAGACCCCTGATGTCTCACATTTGAGACAGAGTAAGGAACTGAGGATAGAGAGTCCCCAGTCCCTTTCTCTGCAGCCTCAGCTGCACTGGACAGGTAATGAATGGGCTTTGTGGTGAGCGACTTCCTGTTCATTTATGAACTGAAGCATCACAAACACAGTTTACTATGCTTTGGCTACGAATGAACACAGTGAGTGATCAGTACTGAGTGGAGGGCTGGGCAGCAGGGGGAATCTGCTCTGCAAGACTCCTGATGTCTCACATTTGAGACAGAGTAAGGGACTGAGGATAAAGAGTCCCCAGTCCCCTTCTCTGCAGCCTCAGATGGGCTGGACAGTTAATGAATGGGCTTTGTGCAGACCGACTTCCTGTTCATTCATAAACTGAAGCATCACAAACACAGTTTACTATGCTTCAGCTATGAATATTGTACGCTGATTGTTCACATTTATCTATTCATTTATAGTGTACACGGAGTGATTTCACGATTTGTATCTTGTTTGAATTTATTTTTGCACTTATCTTTGTGAAGTATATACTTACTGTTTGGTAAAGTACTGTATATAGCAGCTGTTATTGAAGGGAATGCACTATTTAGTCTTTTCATTTGTTTGAGGTACACACCTTATCTGGATTTATGGGGAGGTTCAAGTTGGATACGGAAGATTCATTTATGTGGACTTTAATTTTGATTTTCAAACACTGATCGGCACAAAAAAGTTTTTGTATGAAGCAGAAGAGCCACTTGGTCTTTCTCTGCCATTAGACTTCTCTTGTCTGTATCTTTTGTCCATGAATTCATCAAGGCCAGAGGCGTGGCAGAGGTGGACATGTCCCGGAATACTGGATGTCTGCCGGTATGAAGGTATGAAATGTATAATTCTTTTTCTTTTGTATGATTTAGGAACCTGTTTTTTTTGGCTGTGGTTGCTCAACAGACCTGCATGCTGCAAGATATTGCAACACAGTTAGCAAATAAATGAATTTTTCCTTTTGTCGATGGCTAAACCCGGTACACCACTCTGCGGCTGGCAAGGCAAGCATGAAATTCCTCTTCATCCGAAGGCTCAGTGCTGCTATCTAGGGGATGGCTGTAGAAGAGCAGTTCACACTTGTAGTCTTGTCTAGTTTGAAGACAATTTTCTGCCTGGCTGTACCCTCTGCCCCCAACATATTATTATTATTATTATTATACAGGATTTATATATTATTATTATTATTATTATTATACAGGATTTATATATTATTATTATTATACAGGATATATATATTATTATTATACAGGATTTATATATTATTATTATACAGGATTTATATATTATTATTATTATTATACAGGATTTATATATTATTATTATACAGGATATATATATTATTATTATACAGGATTTATATATTATTATTATTATACAGGATTTATATATTATTATTATTATACAGGATTTATATATTATTATTATTATACAGGATTTATATATTATTATTATTATTATACAGGATTTATATATTATTATTATTATTATTATACAGGATTTATATATTATTATTATACAGGATTTATATATTATTATTATTATACAGGATTTATATATTATTATTATACAGGATTTATATAGCGCCAACAGTTTGCTCAGTGATTTGTACAAGAGGAATCACATAGTCTAGGGGGTGTAGTAGAGAGAATTACCTTTCTTAACCACTTCCAGTCCGGACACTTTCCCCCCCTTCCAGTCCAGACACTTTCCCCCCCCTTCCAGTCTGGGCACTTCCCCCCCCCCCTTCCAGTCTGGACGCTTTCCCCCCCCCTTCCAGTCCGGACGCTTCCCCCCCCTTCCAGTCCGGACGCTTCCCCCCCTTCCAGTCCGGACGCTTCCCCCCCTTCCAGTCCGGACGCTTTCCCCCCCCCCTTCCAGTCAGGACGCTTCCCCCCCCTTCCAGTCAGGACGCTTTCCCCCACTTCCAGTCCGGACGCTTTCCCCCCCCTTCCAGTCCGGACGCTTTCCCCCCCCTTCCAGTCCGGACGCTTTCCCCCCCTTCCAGTCCGGACGTTTTCCCCCCCTTCCAGTCCGGACACTTCCCCCCCCCTTCCAGTCCGGACACTTTCCCCATCCTTCCAGTCCGGACACTTTCCCCCCCCTTCCAGTCCGGACACTTTCACCCCCTTCCAGTCCGGACACTTTCACCCCCTTCCAGTCCGGACACTTTCCCCCCCTTCCAGTCCGGACACTTTCCCCCCCCTTCCAGTCTGGACGCTTCCCCCCCCCCCTTCCAGTCTGGACGCTTTCCCCCCCCTTCCAGTCCGGACGCTTCCCCCCCCTTCCAGTCCGGACGCTTCCCCCCCTTCCAGTCCGGACGCTTCCCCCCCCTTCCAGTCCGGACGCTTCCCCCCCCTTCCAGTCCGGACGCTTCCCCCCCCTTCCAGTCAGGACGCTTTCCCCCACTTCCAGTCCGGACGCTTTCCCCCCCCTTCCAGTCCGGACGCTTTCCCCCCCCTTCCAGTGCGGACGCTTTCCCCCCCCTTCCAGTCCGGACGCTTTCCCCCCCCCCTTCCAGTCCGGACGCTTTCCCCCCCCCCCCTTCCAGTCCGGACGCTTTCCCCCCCCCCTTCCAGTCCGGACGCTTTCCCCCCCCCTTCCAGTCCGGACGCTTTCCCCCCCTTCCAGTCCGGACGCTTTCCCCCCCTTCCAGTCCGGACGCTTTCCCCCCCCTTCCAGTCCGGACACTTTCCCCCCCCTTCCAGTCCGGACACTTTCACTTTCCCCCCCTTCCAGTCCGGATACTTTCATCCCCTTCCAGTCCGGACACTTTCACCCCCTTCCAGTCTGGACACTTTCCCCCCTTCCAGTCCGGACACTTTCCCCCCCCTTCCAGTCTGGACACTTTCCCCATCCTTCCAGTCCGGACACTTTCCCCCCCCCTTCCAGTCCGGACACTTTCACCCCCTTCCAGTCCGGACACTTTCACCCCCTTCCTGTCCGGACACTTTCCCCCCCTTCCAGTCTTGACACTTTATGTATTATACATGGAGATCATATCCCCCTTATGTATTATACATGGAGATCGTATCCCCCCCTTATGTATTATACATGGAGATCTTATCCCCCCTTATGTATTATACATGGAGATCGTGTCCCCCTTATGTATTATACATGGAGATCATATCCCCCCTTATGTATTATACATGGAGATCGTATCCCCCTTATGTATTATACATGGAGATCATATTCCCCCTTATGTATTATACATGATGGTCATATCCCCCCTTATGTATTATACATGGAGATCATATCCCCCCTTATGTATTATACATGGAGATCATATCCCCCCTTATGTATTATACATGGAGATCATATCCCCCCCTTATGTATTATACATGGAGATGATATCCCCCCTTATG
Organism: Staurois parvus; assembly: GCF_062004578.1. NCBI lineage: Eukaryota > Metazoa > Chordata > Amphibia > Anura > Ranidae > Staurois > Staurois parvus. The sequence goes on along the minus strand of NW_028319667.1, from coordinate 200,573 downwards.
TATTATACATGGAGATCATATCCCCCCCTTATGTATTATACATGGAGATCATATCCCGCCTTATGTATTATACATGGAGATCATATCCCCCCCTTATGTATTATACATGGAGATCATATCCCCCCTTATGCATTATACATGGAGATCATATTCCCCTTATGCATTATACATGGAGATAATATCCCCCCCCCTTATGTATTATACATGGAGATCATATCCCCCCTTATGTATTATACATGGAGATCATATCCCCTCTTATGTATTATACATGGAGATCATATCCCCCTTATGTATTATACATGGAGATCATATCCCCCTTATGTATTATACATGGAGATCGTATCCCCCCCTTATGTATTATACATGGAGATCATATCCCCCCTTATGTATTATACATGGAGATCATATCCCCCTTATGTATTATACATGGAGATCATATTCCCCTTATGTATTATACATGGAGATCATATCCCCCCTTATGTATTATACATGATGGTCATATCCCCCCTTATGTATTATACATGGAGATCATATCCCCCCTTATGTATTATACATGGAGATCATATCCCCCCTTATGTATTATACATGGAGATCATATCCCCCCCTTATGTATTATACATGGAGATCATATCCCCCCTTATGTATTATACATGGAGATCATATCCCCCCCTTATGTATTATACATGGAGATCATATCCCCCCTTATGTATTATACATGGAGATCATATCCCCCCCTTATGTATTATACATGGAGATCATATCCCCCCTTATGCATTATACATGGAGATCATATTCCCCTTATGCATTATACATGGAGATAATATCCCCCCCCCTTATGTATTATACATGGAGATCATATCCCCCCTTATGTATTATACATGGAGATCATATCCCCTCTTATGTATTATACATGGAGATCATATCCCCCTTATGTATTATAAATGGAGATCATATCCCCCCTTATGTATTATACATGGAGATCATATCCCCCCCTTATGTATTATACATGGAGATCATATCCCCCCTTATGTATTATACATGGTGATCATATCCCCCCTTATGTATTATACATGGAGATCATATCCCCCCTTATGTATTATACATGGAGATCATATCCCCCCCTTATGTATTATATATGGAGATCATATCCCCCCTTATGTATTATACATGGAGATCATATCCCCCCTTATGTTTTATACATGGAGATCATATCCCCCTTATGTATTATACATGGATAGCATACCCCCCCTTATGTATTATACATGGTGATCATATCCCCCCTTATGTATTATATATGGAGATCATATCCCCCCTTACGTATTATACATGGAGATCATATCCCCCCTTACGTATTATACATGGAGATCATATCCCCCCTTACGTATTATACATGGAGATCATGTCCCCCTTACGTATTATACATGGAGATCATGTCCCCCCTTATGTATTATACATGGAGATCATGTCCCCCCTTATGTATTATACATGGAGATCATATCCCCCCTTATGTATTATACATGGAGATCATATCCCCCCTTATGTATTATACATGGAGATCATGTCCCCCCTTATGTATTATACATGGAGATCATATCCCCCCTTATGTATTATACATGGAGATCATATCCCCCCTTATGTATTATACATGGTGATCATATCCCCCCTTATGTATTATATATGGAGATCATACCCCCCCTTATGTATTATACATGGAGATCATATCCCCCCTTATGTTTTATACATGGAGATCATATCCCCCTTATGTATTATACATGGATAGCATACCCCCCCTTATGTATTATACATGGAGATCATATCCCCCCCTTATGTATTATACATGGAGATCATATCCCCCCCTTATGTATTATACATGGAGATCATATCCCCCTTATGTATTATACATGGTGATCATATCCCCCTTATGTATTATACATGGAGATCATATCCCCCCTTATGTATTATACATGGTGATCATATCCCCCCCCCTTATGTATTATACATGGAGATCATATCCCCCCTTACGTATTATACATGGAGATCATATCCCCCCTTACGTATTATACATGGAGATCATATCCCCCCTTACGTATTATACATGGTGATCATATCCCCCCTTACGTATTATACATGGAGATCATATCCCCCCTTACGTATTATACATGGTGATCATATCCCCCCTTACGTATTATACATGGTGATCATATCCCCCCTTACGTATTATACATGGTGATCATATCCCCCCTTATGTATTATACATGGAGATCATATCCCCCTTATGTATTGTACATGGTGATCATATCCCCCCTTATGTATTATACATGGAGATCATATCCCCCCTTACGTATTATACATGGAGATCATATCCCCCTTACGTATTATACATGGAGATCATATCCCCCTTACGTATTATACATGGAGATCATATCCCCCTTACGTATTATACATGGTGATCATATCCCCCCTTACGTATTATACATGGAGATCATATCCCCCTTACGTATTATACATGGAGATCATATCCCCCCTTACGTATTATACATGGTGATCATATCCCCCCTTACGTATTATACATGGTGATCATATCCCCCCTTACGTATTATACATGGAGATCATATTCCCCCTTACGTATTATACATGGAGATCATATCCCCCTTACGTATTATACATGGAGATCATATCCCCCTTACGTATTATACATGGAGATCATATCCCCCCTTATGTATTATACATGGTGATCATATCCCCCCTTATGTATTATACATGGTGATCATATCCCCCCTTACGTATTATACATGGTGATCATATCCCCCCTTACGTATTATACATGGTGATCATATCCCCCCTTACGTATTATACATGGAGATCATATCCCCCTTACGTATTATACATGGAGATCATATCCCCCCCTTATGTATTATACATGGAGATCATATCCCCCCTTACGTATTATACATGGAGATCATATCCCCCCCTTACGTATTATACATGGAGATCATATCCCCCCTTACGTATTATACATGGTGATCATATCCCCCCTTACGTATTATACATGGAGATCATATCCCCCTTACGTATTATACATGGAGATCATATCCCCCCTTATGTATTATACATGGTGATCATATCCCCCCCTTATGTATTATACATGGTGATCATATCCCCCTTACGTATTATACATGGAGATCATATCCCCCCTTACGTATTATACATGGTGATCATATCCCCCCTTACGTATTATACATGGTGATCATATCCCCCCTTACGTATTATACATGGAGATCATATCCCCCCTTACGTATTATACATGGAGATCATATCCCCCTTACGTATTATACATGGAGATCATATCCCCCCCTTATGTATTATACATGGAGATCATATCCCCCCCTTATGTATTATACATGGAGATCATATCCCCCCCTTATGTATTATACATGGAGATCATACCCCCCCTTATGTATTATACATGGAGATCATATCCCCCCTTACGTATTATACATGGAGATCATGTCCCCCTTACGTATTATACATGGAGATCATGTCCCCCCTTATGTATTATACATGGAGATCATATCCCCCTTATGTATTATACATGGAGATCATATCCCCCCTTATGTATTATACATGGAGATCATGTCCCCCCTTATGTATTATACATGGAGATCATATCCCCCCTTATGTATTATACATGGTGATCATATCCCCTCTGGTCTATAAGCTCAGGTGGTGGAAGAAGTCCCAAGGAATGGGTGTACAGGAGAGAAACGGAAGGAGCTGGGCCACCCCAGTAGAAGGAGAGTGCTCAGGGGTCAGCTACTACAGTGCCCACCATAATGACTGGGGCTTAGGGTGAAGCTGAGTGCTCTTGTTCTCTCATCCAGCAGCCCCCACACCAGGAATAACAAAAGAGGTCCCAACACATGGATGATACATAAACCACAGCACCACTGTGATGGCACCAGCCTGGTGGTTCCGAAGGGGTAGGTACCTATCAGCATTGGGCACCAGTCCTTCGGTAGGAGAATCTCTGTATTTTAGGAGAACCACTCTCGAAATAATCACAGTGCTGGAGATCTGGTATCAGAGTAGTTGGGGCTACATCCCTTGTTGAGGGTCTACAATACTGTCCCACATGCCTGGCATGCTGGTCTGTTTAGTTCTGCAGGGGTGGGGGGGGTGAGTAAGTTATTTTTTTTAATTGATTACTTAAAAAAAACACAGATAGTCCTCCTAATGCTGGACCAATGTAGAAACACAGTTTCAGCACCATGGAGAGAGATGGCCGGATTTTTGACAGATACTCTACACATGGGATTCAGCTGCTCTTTTCCTGGAATTGGAAATGCTGTTGAAAATCACTGTATACATTTCTCAGCGAATCTTTAAAAAAAATAGTAGACTTCGTAATGTTCTGTGACACTTTACATTAGATTAGGGATCTCCAAGAAGTCAAAATAAAGGGCCAGTTTACTTGCCACTGGTATCAGTGGAAGGTATAGTGCCCCATCGCTGGTGTCAGTGAGAGGTATAGTGCCCCATCGCTGGTATCAGTGGGAGGAAAAGTGCCCCATCATTGGTATCAGTGGGAGGAATAGTGCCCCATCGCTGTTGTCAGTGGGAGGAATAGTGCCCCATCATTGGTGTCAGTGGGAGGAATAGTGCCCCATCATTGGTATCAGTGGGAGGAATAGTGCCCCATCATTGGTATCAGTGGGAGGAATAGTGCCCCATCATTGGTGTCAGTGGGAGGTATAGTGCCCCATCGCTGGTATCAGTGGGAGGTATAGTGCCCCATCATTGGTGTCAGTGGGAGGTGTAGTGTCCCATCGCTGGTATCAGTGGGAGGAATAGTGCCGCATCGCTGGTGTCAGTGAGAGGTATAGTTCCCCATCGCTGGTGTCGGTGGGAGGTATAGTGCCCCATCGCTGGTGTCGGTGGGAGGTATAGTGCCCCATCGCTGGTGTCGGTGGGAGGTATAGTGCTCCATCGTTGGTGTCGATGGAAGGTATAGTGCCCCATCGCTGGGGACGGTGGGAGGTATAGTGTCTCATTGCTGGTGTTGGTGGGAGGTATAGTGCCCCATTGCTGGTGTTGGTAGGAGGTATAGTGCTCCATCACTGGTGTCGGTGGGAGATATAGTGCCCCATTGCTGGTGTCGGTGGGAGGAATAGTGCTCCATCGCTGGTGTCGGTGGGAGGAATAGTGCTCCATTGCTGGTGTCGGTGGGAGGTATAGTGCCCCATCGCTGGTGTCGGTGGGAGGTATAGTGCCCCATCGCTGGTGTCGGTGGGAGGTATAGTGCCCCATTGCTGGTGTCGGTGGGAGGTATAGTGCCCCATTGCTGGTGTTGGTAGGAGGTATAGTGCCCCATTGCTGGTATCAGTGGGAGGTATAATGCCCCATTGCTGGTGTCGGTGGGAGGTAAAGTGCCCCATTGCTGGTATCAGTGGGAGGTATAATGCCCCATTGCTGGTGTCGGTGGAAGGTGTAGTGCCCCATTGCTGGTGTCGGTGGGAGGTATAGTGCCCCATTGCTGGTGTTGGTAGGAGGTATAGTGCCCCATCAGCAAGAAGCACATGAAAGGGCGACGCATGTCAAACAATAAAAGAGAAAAATTTCCAGCTCAACTTACCAACCAGCTTGCAAACAAACTGAATTAGTCTGTCTAACAGTATGCATTAAAAACAGGGGTTTAGTTAGCACACAGTTGCAAACACATGTGTAAGCTGCAGAGCCTACATAGTGCCCCATCGCTGGTCGTGATGGGAGGTGTAGTGCCCCATTGTTGATGTCATTAGGAAGTAAAGTCCCCCATTGTTGGTGTCGGCGGGAGGAATAGTGTCCCATCATTGGTATCAGTGGGAGGAATAGTGCCCCATCATTGGTGTCAGTGGGAGGAATAGTGCCCCATCATTGGTGTCAGTGGGAGGAATAGCGCCCCATCATTGGTGTCAGTGGGAGGAATAGTGCCGCATCATTGGTATCAGTGGGAGGAATAGTGCTCCATCATTGGTGTCACTGGCAGGAATAGTGCCCCATCATTGGTGTCAGTGGGAGGAATAGTGTCCCATCATTGGTGTCAGTGGGAGGAATAGTGCCCCATCATTGTTATCAGTGGGAGGAATAGTGTCCCATTATTGGTATCAGTGGGAGGAATAGTGCCCTATCATTGGTGTCACTGGGAGGAATAGTGCTCCATCATTGGTGTCACTGGGAGGAATAGTGCCCCATCATTGGTGTCAGTGGGAGGAATAGTGCCCCATCATTGGTGTTAGTGGGAGGAATAGTGCCCCATCATTGATATTAGTGGGAGGAATATTACCCCATCATTGGAGTTAGTGGGAGGAATAGTGCCCCATCATTGGTGTCAGTGGGAGGAATAGTGTCCCATCATTGGTGTCAGTGGGAGGAATAGTGCCCCATCATTGGTGTCAGTGGGAGGAATAGTGCCCCATCATTGGTATCAGTGGGAGGTATAGTACCCCATCATTGGTGTCAGTGGGAGGAATAGTGCCCCATCATTGGTGTCAGTGGAGGAATAGTGCCCCATCATTGGTATCAGTGGGAGGAATAGTGCCCCATCATTGGTGTCAGTGGAGGAATAGTGCCCCATCATTGGAGTTAGTGGGAGGAATAGTGCCCCATCATTGGTGTTGGTGGGAGGAATAGTGCCCCATCATTGGTGTAAGTGGAAGGAATAGTGCTCCATCATTGGTATCAGTGGGAGGAATAGTGCCCCATCATTGGTGTCAGTGGGAGGAATAGTGTCCCATCATTGGTGTCAGTGGGAGGAATAGTGTCCCATCATTGGTGTCAGTGGGAGGAATAGTGCCCCATCATTGGTGTCAGTGGGAGGAATATTGCCCCATCATTGGCATCAGTGGGAGGAATAGTGCCCCATCATTGGTGTCAGTGGGAGGAATAGTGCCCCATCATTGGTGTCAGTGGGAGGTATTGTGCCTCATTGTTGGTGTCAGTGGGATGAATAGTGCCCCATCATTGGTGTCAGTGGGAGGTATTGTGCCTCATTGTTGGTGTCAGTGGGATGAATAGTGCCCCATCATTGGTGTCAGTGGGAGGTATTGTGCCTCATTGTTGGTGTCAGTGGAAAAATTGATTCCCCATCTCTAGTGTCAGTGGAAGGAATAATGCCTCACATCGGTTAAAGGAATAGTGCCCCATAGGCCAGATAATGGCAAGCAAAGGGCCACATTCGGCCGGCGGGCCACAGTTTGGAGACCCATGTATTAGATGCTCGTTTGCGTCATGAAGATAAAAAGTCAGAATAAAAAAACATGAAAACATACAGATTAGCCGGTCCATTGAAGAGGTTTGTTCCTCAAATCCAGAAGCTTCCCACCAGCAGTTTACAACAATGTAATAAAAATCGTTTATTTATGATGATAATAAAAGTCTATAATAAATAAACTTATCAATTAACTAAAAATTCTCATCATTCGATCTCCTAAATCATTCCAGTTTTTGTTTTTGTGGGTTTTTTTTTAAACTACGCACGCCAGAAAATGTTGTTTCTTTTCATTTTTAGACATTGAAGAATTTGTTTTTGGATCCGTTTGTGAATTGAAAAATGTATTGTCCGGTGCATATTGGCGCTATTCATTTTCGGAATTGCTTTGGCATCTTCGGCATTCATTTTGCTTCGTTCAGAATAGTGCTGGTTGTTAAGGATTGGACGGCTGGGTTGTAAACCTCAGACATGAAATATCCCTCCATAGTGTGTGCTTGTCTCAGTCCAGAGCACTAAGTGTCATTTCTGTCTGCTGCCTCCTTTCCCTGCTATCTGCAGGAGTCACTTCTGAAAGCTTTTCCTGACACCAAGAGATAAAAAGATGGCAGGAGAGGGAGTTACAGTGCACAGCCTGTGATTGACAGCCTCAGCTCTTTTCCAGCATAAGGGGGGGGGGGGGGTCCCTTCCCTCCAATCAGCTCTCACTGGGCTCTGCCCAGCGTAACTTCAGCTCTACTCCTCTTGCTTTCTGGGAGTTCAAGCTGTATTAATTCAGCTCTTTTTTTAATGGCTGTACAGAAAAGAGACTGCAGATAAACAGGTACACCTTATGTAGGAGGACTTGTTTCATCTCTGTGTATCACTGGAGGGTAATCACTCTACTGGGCACACAAGGTAAGCAAGTGTTTATAACCCCTTAAAGATATAAAATAATTCATATATTGTTCATTGGTTGTAAAAGCAGAAGGGTAAAAAACCCCTCCCTCTCAGCCCCCCCCCCCCCCCTTATTCTTACCTCAGTCCAATTTCAATCCAGTAATGTGCACAAGAACCAAGTCTCTCTAGGGTCTCTCCCTCCTCATTGGCTTAGATACAGCAACGAGAGCCATTGGCTCCTGCTGCTGTCAATCACAGCCAGTGTGGAAGGAGTGGGGGCGGGGCCTGGCCATGCTCTGTATGTCTTATGGACACACAGGGCTGGCTCAGGAGCGACGAGTACACCGGGTGCCCTCATAGCTCTGGGGACACTCAACGGGGGGAGGAGCCATGAGCGTTGGCAGGGGACCCAAGAAGGGGAGGATCAGGGCTCCTCTGTGCAAAACCCTTACGCAGAGCAGAAACATATGATGTTTGTAATTTTAGAGAAAAAAAACAAAACAAACGTTTAGTATCACTTTTTTACTGGATGGACTTTTGTCTTTTTTTCAGCCAGAATAACTATGTAGCTAAATGTAACTTTAACAACAAACACGTTTTTCTTTTCATGATGATGTTTAATGTTGTTTACTTTTTTAATACAACCTGTACTAAAAAAAAAAAAAAAAGTTACAAAACAAAAAAAAAAAAGTTTAAATAAAAATAGTCTCACTCTAAATTCAAAGTATATGTTTTATTTTATATTTTGTCCTATTGAAAATGACACTGAAATTATGATACCAAGTTATTTACAAATTATATAAAGTGAGCAAAACAAATAAAAATGGAAAAAAGGTTAGTTATTATTTGTAAATAAATCAGAAATGTAAAAAAAAAAACATCAGCAGGAAAATAATACTTGAAAGAAGAAGAGGAAGAAGGAGTTCATTAGGGCTGATTAGTGTAAACGAAGGGTAAATAGAGACAAATTTTATTAAAGGGTAAATAGAGACACATTTTATTAAAGGGTAAATAGAGACACATTTTATTATAAAAAAAACAAAAAAACGAAAAAAATCTTTTATTTTTACTTGTCATGTTGCTTTACCTGACACGCGTGCAGATTGACGCTCACGCTCCCTCTGATCTCCCGATGAATGAAACAGAGTATATACAGCTAGAGATACACCCAAGCCTCTTGGTTTGTGACTGATTGGCATCGGAAGGTGTTCTGTGTGAGTTTTCTGGATGCTGCGATCCAACTAGTTGGGTTCTAGTCAAGGATTTGATGAGCCCCATGTGAGTTTTGGGGTGTGCTACTACCTTTGCTCTCCTCTCCTACCAAGTTCAACTAATGCTTTGAAACTACTTTCAAGTATGGATCTACTTCCTTCAAGGTGCGGTCTATCCTGGGGGTGGAAGGTCCTAAAGGGGAATCCCTCTTGTATTCCCAAGACCCGTTTTTGGTGGAAGCACCATAAGAATGTTGGAACACAAAATACAAGAACTTCCGATTACTGGAGGCTCAATATCTTCTGTTACTAGACATGCGCACGCCGTTTCGTATTCGGATCTATTCGTCCATGGACCCATTCGTTTTTGGAATTCGTTTCGTATCTTCGGCATTCGTTTCATTTCATTCAGAATAGTGCTGGCTGTTAAGGAGCCACGTCCTTAACTATGACCTATCTGCAGAATGTAAACAAAACAAACGCCAGTTAAAAAATAAATTAAAAAACAGTTCGGGGGTCCCCCCCCCCCCCAATCCGTACTGAGCCCTTTGGGTCTGGTATAGATTTAGAGGGGAACCCTATGCCAAAACATTCAAAAAATGGTGTGGGTTCACCCCAAATCTATAACAGACCTAAAGGTCTGTTATTGATTTTTTTTTGGGGGGGGGGGGCTCACACTTTTTTTTTGGCATGGGGTTACCCTCAAAATCCATACCAAACCTGAAGGGCCTGGTATGTATTTTTTTTTTATTAACCAACACTTGTTTTTTACATTTACTCTAGTGCCGGTTTCATCAATGTCTTGGGACAAGGCTGATGCCACCATCAGGGAATACTCAACCTTAAGGTGGCCCTCTACTCTTAGAGATGAATGTACGCCATGTACACTTGTACAACAACTGTTCTCCAGCTAACTCTTGTAAATGTACATCATCCCACTGCAGCTTGCAATTAGGCGTAAACTAATCACAGCCACTTGTCCAGCGTTTCCACTATCCCGGTGGCAACATGGAGCCCTATATGAAGGAAATCCTCCTGCGCACAAAAGGGAAGTGATATATACAGTGGGGCAAAAAAGTATTTAGTCCCCACCAATTGTGCAAGTTCTCCCACTTACAAAGATGAGAGAGGCCTGTAATTGGCATCATAGGTAGACCTCAACTATGAGAGACAAAATGAGAAAACAAATCCAGACAATCACATTGGCTGATCTGGAAAGAATTTATTTGCAAATTATGGTGGAAAATAAGTATTTGGTCACCTACAAACAAGCAAGATTTCTGTCTCTCACAGACCTGGACCTTCTTCTTTAAGAGGCTCCTCTGTCCTGCACTCATTACCTGTATCAATGGCACCTGTTTGAACTTGTTATCAGTATAAAAGACACCTGTCCACAACCTCAAACAGTCACACTCCAAACTCCACTATGGTGAAGACCAAAGAGCTGTCGAAGGACACCAGAAACAAAATTGTAGACCTGCACCCGGCTGGGAAGACTGAATCTGCAATAGGCAAGCAGCTTGGTGTGAACAAATCAACTGTGGGAGCAATAATTAGAAAATGGAAGACATACAAGACCACTGATAATCTCCCTCGATCTGGGGCTCCACGCAAGATCTCACCCCGTGGGGTCAAAATGATCACAAGAACGGTGAGCAAAAATCCCAGGACCACACGGGGGGACCTAGTGAATGACCTGCAGAGAGCTGGGACCAACGTAACAAAGGCTACCATCAGTAACACACTACGCCGCCAGGGACTCAGATCCTGCAGTGCCAGACGTGTCCCCCTGCTTAAGCCAGTACATGTCCGGGCCCGTCTGAAGTTTGCTAGAGAGCATTTGGATGATCCAGAAGAGGATTGGGAGAATGTCATATGGTCAGATGAAACCAAAATAGAATTGTTTGGTAGAAACACAACTCGTCATGTTTGGAGGAGAGAGAATGCTGAGTTGCATCCAAAGAACACCATACCTACTGTGAAGCATGGGGGTGGCAACATCATGCTTTGGGGCTGTTTCTCCGCAAAGGGACCAGGACGACTGATCCATGTACAGGACAGAATGAATGGGGCCATGTATCGTGAGATTTTGAGTGCAAGCCTCCTTCCATCAGCAAGGGCATTGAAGATGAAACGTGGCTGGGTCTTCCAACATGACAATGATCCCAAATATACCACCCGGGCAATGAAGGAGTGGCTTCGTAAGAAGCAGTTCAAGGTCCTGGAGTGGCCTAGCCAGTCTCCAGATCTCAACCCCATAGAAAACCTTTGGAGGGAGTTGAAAGTCCATGTTGCCCAGCGACAGCCCCAAAACATCACTGCTCTAGAGGAGATCTGCATGGAGGATGGGCCAACATACAAGCAACAGTGTGTGCCAACCTTGTGAAGACTTCCAGGAAACGTCTGACCTCTGTCATTGCCAACAAAGGATATATGACAAAGTATTGACATGAACTTTTCATATTCACCAAATACTTATTTTCCACCATAATTTGCAAATAAATTCTTTCCAGATCAGCCAATGTGATTGTCTGGATTTGTTTTCTCATTTTGTCTCTCATAGTTGAGGTCTCCCTATGATGCCAATTACAGGCCTCTCTCATCTTTGTAAGTGGGAGAACTTGCACAATTGGTGGGGACTAAATACTTTTTTGCCCCACTGTATAACTAAAGATATCCACTGCTGACACCCCAGACTGATACCTAAAGAATGATAAACAATAATTCTCAAAAATGGTGCAGCGCTGAAAATGTTAGATGAATACCAAAGTAGTACTAATAATATATAATGTGCCCCAATATATCATTGATAACTCAATAAACGTGCATACTGTGCCCAAACAATGTGACCTCAATAAATATGTGGAAATAAAGATGCTCAAATAAACTCCTCTAAAAGGATTATAAAGCAACTAGACACAAACCCCTCAACCCGGGGGGTATCTACACTGTGATTGGTGCAAACGTGAATAAACACAGCAAATAAATAGATTCCAAAAAAAGTCCATAAATAATCAGATCATAAGTGCTTCAAAATCCTGAAAATCATGCAACGTGCCAATGGTGACGATAAACGTCCTCAGGGTGTCACGAGGTTAACTATTTTGGTATTTATCTAATATTTTCAGCGCTGCACTATTTTTGAGAACATGGAGCCCTACCCAGCGTCTAACGTGGGCTCCAATGTGCACTTGACTTTGACTCCTAAATCTCCATACCTCTGTACAGGATGGGGACCTCTGTCCTGCAATTCTGCTCCGGTTGCTAAGGGACATGGAATGCGGTGAAAAGGAGTGCCAACAACATCTCCTTTGCAGCTAGAGACAGTTCCACCTATAACAGGTACTTGCTATTGACAGGCTGCTTGCTGACTTTGCTTTTGTTGTGGCAACCATCTGTAGTAATGCACCATGACGACTCCTCATATCCCATATGGTAGTGACCCAAGCTGTAGACTAAGTGTGGAATTGTGTCAGTTACTTGCAATGCACTCCTTTCAAGGACTTCAGACCAGGTAAAATGTAGGTTTCAACATTTTACTGTAGAAAATTATACATAGTACAAAAGAGTACAAAGCAGACAAGACAGTCCAGCAGAACTTCAATAAAACAGTCATTATCCCTAAGCCTCTAGTCCCTATTCCTAATCAGGCTATGTGTTGCCCCGGCATACCTGCAAAGGTGGAGTCCATGAGAATAAAGGTCCATTAGTAGCACTCCCCAGTAGATGGTATCTTCTGAGTGAACCCCAGGTTTGGTGGATTTCACATCTTTCAGGTGCTCAGGTGGCCATGTTCTCGAACTCTTCTAGGGGAACCTCCTTCTTTCTCCAGGGCCTCTCTGGCTCCGGGCCACTGTGACTTTTTATATCCACAGGAGCAGAGGGTCGGACCCAAAGATCCTGCCAAACAAAAAACCCAGGAACTAAGTTAACCCCAGTCTTCCCATCCAGGGCAGCACCTAACTAGCTAGTTCTACCCTGCTTACAAGTCCTATTGTTGAAAATGCATAGATTTCTATGCCTTAAGGCTACCTCCACAAGATGCGAGCAAGGGACCATAGAACAGTCTCTCTGGAAGTGCCTCCACTCAGTTGACCCTCATGTAGTGCAAGTGGGGCCCCCAATAGAGATTAGCCTTTCCCCAGGCATAGTACTCACTTACGTACTTGTACCGCTGCCAGTAACAGCAGTCTCTTCCAAGAATGTATTTTAAGGGTTTATTGAACAACAAGGGAAAACACAGATGGGTAGAATACTTAAACACTTGTACATATTCTTATCAGGATGGAGACTTTACCTCTATAAAGCCAACAGAAGTAGCATCCGCAACAAAGACGTTCTTGTGTCCCCAGTAATATCTCTTCAGCTACTGGATCAACATGGGTGAGGTTCCAGACCAATGGAGGTTTAGGAGTTGCTCCAATGTCTCCAGTGATATCCCTTTAGCTACTGGATCAACATGAGTGAAGTCCAAGAGCAGTGGAGGTATAGGTGTTGGCTCCAGATCCCCACATGATACCCCTTCAGCTAATGGATCAACATGGGTGATGGGTGAAATCTCAGAACAGTGAAGGTTTAAGTGTGGCTCCAGTGTCCCTGTCAGGGCAGGAGCGGTGGAATGGACAGGCAGGCCTAATGGTAAGGTCACGCACCGACTGACGACAACCACCACCCACAGACCGGAGTCCCTCAGGGCACGGAGTCTAAGCCCCAGGCTGCCTTTCACCAGGGCCCCTGATGGTGGGGATGGACTTGACGCAGCCAGGGACCAGGTCGCGGCCCCCGAGTAACCCCAGCTGCAGTAATGGCCGTCGCCAATGGCGTATAGCTGGTAGGAACCAGATGGGAAACGATAGCGTAGTCGGACAGGCCGGGTCGATAACAGCGGGACAGACAGTACAGGACGGTAGGCAAGAATACACAGGTCACGAGCCGGGTTCAGCAACAGGAGATCAGATAAAGGGATAAGGCTGAGAATAGTCTTAGTCAAAGCCAAGTCAGTTTCCAGGAGAGCAACAAAAGTAGAACAAGAGCTTGCTGCAACACAATCATACAGGACACGAATGCAAAGAGCAAGTGCAGACAACAGGCTTAAATGTGATCAACCACACCCCTCTGGGGGATGGACCGCAGAGGCCTGAAAGCATAAAAGGCTCCCACCATGCTTTGCAGAAACCTAAGATGGATGCCAGCACATGGAGCAGCATAACCTCTGGGGAAAGGTAGGACCTTGATAGTACCTCCTCCTCAAGGGCCCCTTCCCCTCCGCGGCTCAACAAAAGGCTTCCACCATGCTTTGCAGAAACCTAAGATGGATGCCAGCACATGGAGCAGCATAACCTCTGGGGAAAGGTAGGACCATGACAGTCCCCAGTGATATCCCTTCACCTATTGGACCAACATGGGTGAGGTCCCAGAACAGTTTAGGTACAGGTGTGGCTCCAGTGTTCCCAGTGATATCTGTTCAGCTATGGCATCAACATGGGTGAAGTCCCAGACCTGTAGAGGTTTATGTGTGACTCCAATGTCCCTAATGATATCTGTTCAGCTAATGGATCAACGTGGGTGAGGACTCAGACCTGTGGAGGTTTTGTTGTGGCTTCAGTGTTCCCAGAGATATCCTTTCAGCTACTAGACCAACATAGGTGAGGTCTCAGACCAGTGGAGGTTTATGTGTGGCTCCAGTGACCCCAGTGATATCCCTTCAGCTACTGGATCAAAACGGATGAGGTCCCAAACCAGTGGAGGTTTAGGTTTGATATCCTTTTAGCAGCAAGTTAAGTTCAGAATGGGTAAGATCCTAGTACTTAGATAGCAGATGATGCTATTTTTTTGTAATTCCTTTATTTATTAAAGAGTTACAATCAAAAACGTGAGGTAAGAGAGTCATGCAGAGAAATTCCACATCAAAGTCGGAATGTGATTGATACATGAAACAGAACAGAAATGAGAGGTTAGTGCAGTTTTCTAACAGTTTCACCATCACTGGGACTAAAGAGCCACATAACAACAGACTCAAAAATGCAAACCAAATTTTAAAAATTCATGGGAGCACCCTGATGGCAAGAGTGGCCCAGTTAAGGGAAGTAGATGTCCTGCCCCCAAACTGTTTAGGGGTTGGAGAAGGTGATAGTGGGGGTTGGTGAGAGTGGATTTCGGGTACATGAGAGGGAAGGACAAACAATGCTAGAAGAGTAAGAGAAGGCAAAGAAAAGGACAGGCGAATGGAAGCAGGAAAAGCTATAGGTAACTAAAAGGAAAGATTCTCTCGCCCGGGGTTTGACCACAGGAGCCCCACAGAATCACCCAAGTTGTGAAGCCTCTTGTAGATAGGCATCTGTATGCACAAAGTATTGCCATGGTCTCCATTTGTCATGAAAAGTTTTCTCCAAGTTGTGAAGGGTAGCATGTCTCTAAGCTCATTGACTTTGCAGAACCAAAGGGATTTAGAGGGTGGATTCTCAGACTTCCAACATAAAGGGATGTATGCCTTAGCCACGTTCAGCAGTTTAATAGTGAGGGAGGCCTTATACTTCTTAACAGGATGTTCAGACAGGTGTAACAGGTATGCCGCAGGGTCTCCAGCTAGCTCAACACTGATCATTTGCTTGGTAATACCGGTCACCTCTTGCCAGAATGACCTGATCTGGGCACAGCCCCAGAAGACACGCGGCGTTGAGCCTTCTTCAACCCCACACTGCCAGCACATACCAGTTTTCTGGGGAAAGATACGATGTGAGGCAGAAGGTACCCTATACTACCTGGTCAAGATCTCATTGCTGGTCTCCTGGACCTTAGTAGCAAAGAAAGACTTCTGCCCAAAGTGAAGAATTTTCTCCTTCTGAGAGTCTGTAAACTGCATGTTAAGATTGGATTCCTAAGAGGAAAGAAAGGCAGGAGCAAATAAAATGTACACTCACTGGCCTCTTTATTAGGTCCACCTGTTCAATTGCTTGGTAACACAAATTGCTAATCAGCCAATCATATGGCATCTAGACGTGGTGAAGACGACTTGCTGTAGTTCAAACTGAGCATCAGAATGGGAAATAAAGGGTATTTAAGTGACTTTGAACGTGGCATGGTTGTTGGTGCCAGACGGATTGGTCTGAGTATTTAAAAAACTGCTGATCTACTGAGATTTTCACGCACAACCATCTCTAGGGTTTACAGAGAATGGTCTGCAAAAACATCTAGTGAGTGACAGTTGTGTGGATGAAAATGCCTTGTTGATGTTGGAAGTCAGAGGAGGAAAATGGTCAGACTGGTTCCAGATGATAGAAAGGCAACAGTGGACCATAATCTCTGTGGAATGTTTATAACACTTTGTTGAATCTATGCCACGAAAAATTAAGGCAGTTTTGCAGGCAAAAAGGGGGTCCAACTCGGTACTAGGAAGGTAGACCTAATAAAGTGGCCCGACCACAAAGCATGGCATGGGAGAAGATACGTGACCCGACCACAAAGCATGGTATGGAAGACAATTAGTGACCTGACCACAAAGCATGGTATGGAAGACAATTAGTGACCCGACCACAAAGCATGGTATGGGAGATGATTAGTGACCCGAACACAAAGCATGGTATGGGAGACGATTAGTGACCCGACCACAAAGCATGGTATGGGAGAAGATTAGTGACCCGACCACAAAGCATGGTATGGGAGACAATTAGTGAGCTGACCACAAAGCATGGTATGGGAGAAGATTAGTGACCCGACCACAAAGCATGGTATGGGAGACGATTAGTGACCCGACCACAAAGCATGGTATGGGAGACGATTAGTGACCCGACCACAAAGCATGGTATGGGAGATGATTAGTGACCCGACCACAAAGCATGGTATTGGAGAGGATTAGTGACCCGACCACAAAGCATGGTATGGAAGACGATTAGTGACCCGACCACAAAGCATGGTATGGGAGACGATTAGTGACCCGACCACAAAGCATGGTATTGGAGAGGATTAGTGACCCAACCACAAAGCATGGTATGGGAGACGATTAGTGAGCCGACCACAAAGCATGGTATGGGAGAAGATAAGTGACCCGACCACAAAGTATGGTATGGGAGATTAGTGACCCGACCACAAAGCATGGTATGGAAGACGATTAGTGACCCGACCACAAAGCATGGTATGGGAGATGATTAGTGACCCGACCACAAAGCATGGTATGGGAGATGATTAGTGACCCGACCACAAAGCATGGTATGGGAGATGATTAGTGACCCGACCACAAAGCATGGTATGGGAGACGATTAGTGACCCGACCACAAAGCATGGTATGGGAGAAGATAAGTGACCTGACCACAAAGCATGGTATTGGAGCGGATTAGTGACCCGACCACAAAGCATGGCATGGGAGAAGATACGTGAACCGACCACAAAGCATGGTATGGAAGACAATTAGTGACCTGACCACAAAGCATGGTATGGAAGACGATTAGTGACCCGACCACAAAGCATGGTATGGGAGATGATTAGTGACCCGACCACAAAGCATGGTATGGGAGACGATTAGTGAGCCGACCACAAAGCATGGTATGGGAGAAGATTAGTGACCCGACCACAAAGCATGATATGGGAGACAATTAGTGAGCTGACCACAAAGCATGGTATGGGAGAAGATTAGTGACCCGACCACAAAGCATGGTATGGAAGATGATTAGTGACCCGACCACAAAGCATGGTATGGGAGATGATTAGTGACCCGACCACAAAGCATGGTATGGGAGATGATTAGTGACCCGACCACAAAGCATGGTATGGGAGACGATTAGTGACCCGACCACAAAGCATGGTATGGGAGAAGATAAGTGACCTGACCACAAAGCATGGTATTGGAGCGGATTAGTGACCCGACCACAAAGCATGGCATGGGAGAAGATACGTGACCCGACCACAAAGCATGGTATGGAAGACAATTAGTGACCTGACCACAAAGCATGGTATGGAAGACAATTAGTGACCCGACCACAAAGCATGGTATGGGAGATGATTAGTGACCCGACCACAAAGCATGGTATGGGAGACGATTAGTGAGCCGACCACAAAGCATGGTATGGGAAAAGATTAGTGACCCGACCACAAAGCATGGTATGGGAGACGATTAGTGAGCTGACCACAAAGCATGGTATGGGAGAAGATTAGTGAGCTGACCACAAAGCATGGTATGGGAGAAGATTAGTGACCCGACCACAAAGCATGGTATGGGAGACGATTAGTGACCCAACCACAAAGCATGGTATGGAAGACGATTAGTGACCCGACCACAAAGCATGGTATGGGAGAAGATTAGTGAGCCGACCACAAAGCATGGTATGGGAGAAGATAAGTGACCCGACCACAAAGCATGGTATGGGAGAAGATAAGTGACCCGACCACAAAGCATGGCATGGGAGAAGATCAGTGATCCGAACATTCACCTTTTCAGTTGCAACTCTTCATTTTAAAGGATAACTCTAATCTGTTAAAAGAGACCCTGTCAAAAAGTTGCAAATACATTGCACATAAAAGCATAGAAAAAAACAAGTATTGTACTTCAGTGGGGCATTGGTCGAGCAATGCTGCCCTCTCTAAGATGCTTGGGGCCCCAGGCACATCTTCACCTCCTCCATGTACAATGTACGCCTAATAGTCCAACATGTGATATTATATTGTAAAGCGCTGAGCAAACTGTTGGCGCCATATAAATCCTGTATAATAATGTGATAATTCTGAGGAGCCACCCACAGCCCGGAACTTCAGGCACAAGAGAAGGCACTGGAGCAAGGGACGGGGTAAGGAGGTGGGTAGGGTAGTCTAATAATCCCTACATCCTCCTTGTTTACACATGCTTCAAAATGTGGAATTTGACACTTTTTTTAAAGCACTCTGAATACCAATCAAAGCCCGTTAAATAAAATAGTAAGCTTACAGCCCTGTTCACACGCTGCGCTTGCTTTGCTAAAACAAATAACACCACGAGTCGCTTTCTTGGAGCTTCAAAGCATCTCCAAAGCCTCCATATAAGTCTATGACAAAGATCACTAACAGCGCTTGCAGCTCTTGGGAGGCTTTTATTTAACTTTAGCTTCATTTTATGTTGGAGGTATTGCAGGTATGAGATATCCCAGGATGCACTGGGAGACCAACAAGCAAACCAGATGTCATGAGCAGTATACAATATTATGCTATTAGGCTCTCCCCATTCTTTTTTCTTTGCATCCACCGTCCATCCATAAGTGAGAGTTTGTGGACTACCAGGGGAGGATTGCTGGGGGTCATTTTGAGAGGATTTTATGTCCATCTGAGCCAGGGGCGGACTGACAACACATGGGGCCCCCGGGCAATAGGGGATCATGGGGCCCCTGTTTCCTTGCCCAAACTCAAGCCTATGAAAAAGGTACCAGGGGCATCTTATGGGGCCCCCTACTGACCCCGGGCCCTCGGGCAGTGCCCGAGTTTCCAAATGGTCAGTCCACCCCTGAACTGAGCTTGCAATTGATTTTTTAAAATGAGTGTAATGGGGAACATTAGCTATATTTTTTTCATTTATGCAGTATTACACGATTTGTCTTTTGTTTTTTCTTTCGTCTACTCGTGAGGCATTGGTCAAGAAAATACTGAAGTAATCTGGAGACACGTTCAGTGCTACACAATTGAGAAGATCTCATCTCAACTCCAAAATGTGTTCCTGATTCCTGAAGTCATTTCCCACTTGGTAATCAGCTGATTGGGGGAGTGTGGGTGAAAACTTGCACTATTTAGATGATTTGAACACGTTTGGAACTAGTTTTTTATATATTTTACCAAGTTTTTTTTAAACACGAGAATTTCTTTATTTGGGACTTATTTGGTGTTTTGTTTTTTAGTTTTCTTTTAATTGGTTTGTTTTTCTTCTTTGTTTGTACTTTGATATTTTTTTCATCTTTTGAGCAGAGGCATTGTTTAATTGTGTGTTATTTCTTTGGCGCAGGTTATTTCACAATATTATAGAACATGGCACCCCAAATACCATCCATTGCACCCACCATGACAGACCACAGCCTATACGTTGGACCAAATACAGCATTTCAAAGATACCGTGTTCACAGCAATATTATCCGGACTTTGTATCCAGTGGTGTTTTTTTTGTTCCCGGGACCTCCCTGTGTATGGCCTCTCAGCATCTCCCCCTTTTCCCATTGGATGATGTCCAGTTTGGGTTCCTTGCCCTGGCAGCCAATTTCACCTAGCGATACGATGATCACTTCTTTGTTTGGATTACTGTATGATCCGTATGTACAAGCAAGCTTTGGTGGTCTATGGAATTCATTCGGAGGACATGGTGAAGATATGGTAGGCTGTGCAGGGCAGCAAATGTGAGACAGACCAATCAGGACCAAGCTGACAGGAGTGCGCTCTACCAAGAGTGCACACAACCAAGGAATACAATCCTGGGCTCTACCACCAATGTTAAATTTGCTTTAAAGAACCTCATGAATGGGTTGGCCGTGTCATTCTCACATTGTGAAATGATTACTGTGCAGCAGCACATTATTTACCACCATTAAATTCCAGAACAAAGATGGTGTCTGTTACCGGTGGGGCATATTTTACAGAAGAGAGCGCAGATCATTGCATAGAGATGACGTCTATTAACCCCTTGCCTACCGGGCACTTATACCCCCTTCCTTACCAGGCCAATTTTCAGCTTTCAGCGCTGTCGCACTTTAACCTCCCTGGCGGTTTGATTATTTCAGATTTTTGGTGCTCAAAGCGGTACCATTTTTTTGCATGGAAATATGTCTTTTTTTATTGTAGGCTGTAATTTAGGAATAACTCACTGAAATCTGTCTGAACAAGAGTCTAGTATACATCCCGGGGAGGATAAAATTTGAAACACAAAATCATAAATTATAATTTATTAAATAATCATAAAAAATAATAACATAATAATAATACATTTAATTCAATAATATAATCAAACTAAAATCACTGAAATTTGAAATAGAGCGCCAAATTCGCACATCGCTGAGCTCAGTCGCAGAATCGTTTTCAGTGTCTGATGAGGAATTTCCCCCACCAATCATTATCACTCAATTCTGCAAGTGGTTCTGATTTACTATCGCTGTTCTCTAGCCGGTCTAAAACCGCGTCTGACCTAAAGGGACGCTTTTTGGACGCCATGGACGTTTCTCAGTTTCCAGGCAGAAAGAACAGTAATAATGCAGGCAGGGCGCAGGACAAAGCACTCGGGACACAATGTATGTGAAATGGTTTGATACAGCAATGTTTTACTATGTAAAATTCGTTTTGAAAAAAATGACATTTTTTTAAAATTTTCAAATTTCCCACCGGCGCCCGTACGTCCCGACGTCACAGGGACCGGAACACAGAACCTGGATGCCGGCATTGGCCGGAGGAGATGGCCGGGGACGCTGCAGGGGACACATCGCGGGAGCGCAGGACAAGGTAAGCTCTGCAGGGACTCCCTATGCAGCGCCGCATGGTAAGCCCGAGTGTAGCTCGGGGGGGTTACCGCTTTTGGTACTGATATTTTACCCCGAGCTACACTCGGGAATACCGCTAGGGAGGTTAAATGACAATTGTGCGGTCATGCAACATTGTACTCATATGACATTTTTATCATTTTTTTCACACAAATAGAGCTTTCTTTTGGTGGTATTTACTCCCCACTGGGTGTTTTATTTTTTGCGCTATAAACAAAAAATAAACCAAAAAATTAAAAAAAAAAAATGTTTTCCTTTTATAAAATTTGACAAACAGGTAATTTTTCTCCTTCATTGATGAGGCCGTCAGTATAAAATAAAAATAAAAAAAGTGTTCAAAAATCAACTCGCCAGCCAGCTTGCCAACAACCAAATGAACCTGTCTAACAATATGCGTTAAAAACGGGTTTAGTTAGCACACGTTGATGAGGCTGAACTGATAGGCAGCACTGATAGGTGGCACTGATAGGTGGCACTGATGATGGGTACTGATAGTCGGCACTGATAGGCAGCACTGCTGAGCACTGACTGGCGACACTGTTGGGCACTTACTGGTGGCACTGCTGGGCAGCACTGGTGGGCTGCACTGGTGGGCACTGCTGGGCAAAGGTGGGTGGCACTGACTGTTGGCACTGCTGGGCAGCACTGGTGGGCTGCACTGGTGGGCACTGCTGGGCACTTGTGGGTGGCACTGCTGGGCACTTGTGGGCGGAACTGGTGGCTGGCGCTGCTGGGCACCGATCCTCAGGGCACTGATCATCAGTGCCCTGATGATCGGTGCCGATCCCTCTTCTGACAACTGCCGGCAGTACTTTCCTCGTGCTCTGACAGCATGAGGAAAGTGCAGTCAAGAACCGGCAATTGCATTTCCCGGTGACCAGCGTGTCATAGGACACAGCAATCATGGAGGTCGCTGGGGGCGTGCAGGAGAGCACGTTCTGGGAGGACGTCACATGACAGCCTCCCAGAACTAGCCGGCCGCAGTGCAGCCATCATTTGGCTACCTGCGGTCGGCAACTTGTTAATGAATAGAAAATAATCATTTTTGATACATTTATGTTCGTTTTTTGTGTTTGAAAAACATTGTATATTCCTTTTTAATTTTTTATTTATTTTATTTTTTGCTAGAAGTATAGGGTCCGTCCACCCAAAAGTGATATACTTTAGTGATCGGTGGAGCCCGGTGGGATGTGTCCATTTCTGACACTGTGTTCGGGGCTGTGCACCCACACCAGCATGGATGTCAGATTGGGAGCAGCATTTGTGTCCGTGCAGCTGATGCGTCCCAGTTGACCTGAATGGGACGGTCTGCATGGGGGGATGCTTGGAACACCAGTGTCCCCATCCCTGCGCATGGACATACTCTGTAGTCTTCCCCACTTGTGAATGAGGCCTTGAAAAAAACTGTGGGAGGAGCTACTAAAATAAATGCGTGATTGAATTCTGTTTTAAATTAATTAAACCTAATCTAACCTATCTTTATATACTTCACATTCTTTTGACCCTCCTACCTGTAGCACTGGCCTGTTCTCAAAAAATATACTCACCTGCCCAGCAAATCCAGTGTTCTCTGGTGTAAGCCACCGATCTTGGAGCTCCGGGTCCCGATCCTCTCATGTAAAGTCACCAGGAGGCTGACTGTCTGTTCTGGGTGCTTAGAGAAGACCCCCCGATGATCTACGGTGGTGTATGTACTGTGCAGATTTCCAGAGCAATGGAGACTTTTTGGAGGCCAAATTGGACACCGGTACCCCATAAAGCCGTTATGACATTTTATTGTGGTCCAATATGCAACTGGGATCAGAAAGCGAATGCCACCCAATTCCCAGCAACTCACCTCTAGTATGAATGGGCCCTTTACTCCCAGAGGGCCCCTGTGATGCTGCACAAATGGTATGTGCACCCATGGAAGCAGCAGAATAGTTTTAGATGATATTGGATACCAACATCACACATCCCAGTATAATTCTGGTAAGGGTGAAGTCATTCTCACCTAGGGAAGAATGTAGAAAGGGTGGGGCCAGATCCCACACAAAAAGCACTTAACTACTGTGAAAGGTCCAATTGGGACAGGGTGTATTGGAGGGGACTTCAGGCTAGCCTCTTGCCTACTGACCATAGTTGCATAGTTAGTCTGGCTGAAAAAAGACAAAAGTCCATCCAGTTCAACCATAAAAAAAAGTTATAATCTTACACCCACAGTTGATCCAGAGGAAGGCAAAAACACCCAGCAAAGCATGATCCAATTTGCTCCTGCAGGGGAAAAATTTCCTTCCTGATCCCCCCGAGAGCCAATCGGATATTTCCTGGATCAACTTTACCATGGGCCCTGGCATCTGAAGGATCTCTATTTTTTTGGAGGTGTGTGCCTGGGAGGACCTTTTGGAGTAGTTTTGCTTCGGATTCAAGTCCATGTCTCCCCGAAACACACAGACTCTGAGAACTGGAGGACAGGGATACAGACTTGGGGTTCCTCTGCCCAAACCGGCATTGACTGCTTCAACCCCCTCCTAGACTCAGAGACTCCAAGCAGCTGTTTAAAATAATCAGCTCAAAACAACCTGACGCTGAGATCTCTTGCTGTAATCTGTTTATGAAGGTGTTATATGTTTACCGTTGTGTCTTTGTCCCATTGTTAAGGGAGTTAATTGAGTCACCTATTGTTTATGTCTGTTGGCTAGTCCTCCTGGAGGTTCCTACATAATAGGATTAGTCTCCTGTTAACTTGGCCTCGTTATCTAATCACTGTGAGATGTTTTTCCCAATGTGTAATGTTTGTTTTTATTGTTCATGTGGGGACTGCCCCTTTTTCGGAAGTGTATAAAAACCTGTATTTCTGTTTAATAAAGTAGTTCAATTTGCACCTAAGCTAGTGTTGTCTAGTCCTTGGGTGCAATGCCTGCTTATAATACCTTGGTCCTGTGTCCTAGCGGTGAGGAAGCAATTCTCTGACAGAAGACCCAAACGGGCTCTCAGGTGGTCAATCAGATCTACCCCCCCATTTTTTTTTTTAAATACAAATGTGTAATGGGGGAGGAGGAGGAAATTGGCACAAGTGATAGGAGAGGTAGTGAAGGTCTACTTTAACAATACCTATGATAAGTAATCTGCCTTGCGTTACAGTTATAACGGTTCACAGTGGGCGTGGCAAAAAGTTATAACTAAACAATAATTGGATGTTTTGAACATAAGGTAAGAGTGGAGGCTGTTATAGCCTCAAACAGAGGGGGGCAACTCTTCATTATTGGCCATGGGTTTGGAATAGAAAGTCCAGCAAGCTCCTACAGATGTGCTGGTCAGGTGTCCACATGTAGAGAATTTTTTGAAAAACCTATTATTTGAATAATTGAGGAACAAATGTCAACAAATTTCACAATTGTTTTAATTGACCTAAATGGCTACAAATTTACAGGGTTCAGATGTGCTTTGAATAGGGGCCAATATCTTTTATACTGTAACTGGCCTATGAGATCTATACTGGCCCCTATCCTTATAAGCAAGCCAGTAGTGGTGAAATGCGTCAAGGAAGGTTGGTTTTGAGTGGAGACTTTATTGTATGCAGTCTTTTTTGATAATAATTAAACACAAAAGGAGGAGCCAAGATCCGGGTGCAGCTTAAAATTTTTATTTTTTTTTTATATTTTTGACCAGTACAATCACTTTTACCGATACCTACTGTCAATAAGGATGGTCTACCAAGAATCATTTCCCAACAAGCTGAACAATGTATGTCGAACACTTCCTCTTTCATCAATCAATAGGAATCACTTTTATAATTTTTTTGTTGAACTTTCACAAAAGGTCAATAAAAAAGAAAACCTATGGGGCAATGGAAGAATTTTTTTGTTGAACTTTCATTGAAGGTCATTAAAAAGAAAACCTATTGGGCAATGGAAGAATTCTTTGTTGAACTTTCATTGAAGGTCATTAAAAAGAAAACCTATTGGGCAATGGAAGAATTCTTTGTTGAACTTTCATGGAAGGTCATTAAAAAGAAAACCTATTGGGCAATGGAAGAATTCTTTTGTTGAACTTTCATGGAAGGTCAATAAAAAGAAAACCTATTGGGCAATGGAAGAATTCTTTTGTTGAACTTTCATTGAAGGTCATTAAAAAGAAAACCTATTGGGCAATTGGGAAATGGAAGAATTCCTTTGATGAACTTTCAAGGAAGGTTAATAGAAAAGAAAACCTATTGGAAGAATTTTGTTTTTCACTTTCATGGATGTTCAATAAAAAGAAAACCTGTTGGGCAATGGAAGAATTTTTTGCTGAATTTCCATGGATGGTCAAACAAGAATCATTTCCCAACAAGCTGAACAATTTATTGGAAGATTTTTGTTTTTAACTTTCATAGAAGGTCATTAAAAAGAATTCTTTTGATGAACTTTCAAGGAAGGTTAATAGAAAAGAAAACCTATTGGAAGAATTTTGTTTTTCACTTTCATGGACGTTCAATAAAAAGAAAACCTGTTGGGCAATGGAAGAATTTTTTGCTGAATTTCCATGGATGGTCAAACAAGAATCATTTCCCAACAAGCTGAACAATTTATTGGAAGATTTTTGTTTTTAACTTTCATAGAAGGTCATTAAAAAGAATTCTTTTGATGAACTTTCAAGGAAGGTTAATAGAAAAGAAAACCTATTGGAAGAATTTTTTTTTTAACTTTCATAGAAGGTCATTAAAAAGAAAACCTATTGGGCAATGGAAGAAATCTTTTGTGGAACTTTCGTGGAAGGTCAATAAAAAGAAAACCTATTGGGCAATGGAAGAAATCTTTTGTGGAACTTTCGTGGAAGGTCAATAAAAAGAAAACCTATTGGGCAATGGAAGAAATCTTTTGTGGAACTTTCGTGGAAGGTCAATAAAAAGAAAACCTATTGGGCAATGGAAGAAATCTTTTGTGGAACTTTCGTGGAAGGTCATTAAAAAGAAAACCTATTGGGCAATGGAAGAAATCTTTTGTGGAACTTTCGTGGAAGGTCAATAAAAAGAAAACCTATTGGGCAATGGAAGAAATCTTTTGTGGAACTTTCGTGGAAGGTCAATAAAATGAAAACCTATTGGGCAATGGAAGAAATCTTTTGTGGAACTTTCGTGGAAGGTCAATAAAAAGAAAACCTATTGGGCAATGGAAGAAATCTTTTGTGGAACTTTCGTGGAAGGTCAATAAAAAGAAAACCTATTGGGCAATGGAAGAAATCTTTTGTGGAACTTTCGTGGAAGGTCAATAAAAAGAAAACCTATTGGGCAATGGAAGAAATCTTTTGTGGAACTTTCGTGGAAGGTCAATAAAAAGAAAACCTATTGGGCAATGGAAGAAATCTTTTGTGGAACTTTCGTGGAAGGTCAATAAAAAGAAAACCTATTGGGCAATGGAAGAAATCTTTTGTGGAACTTTCGTGGAAGGTCATTAAAAAGAAAACCTATTGGGCAATGAAAGAATTTTTTTTTGAACTTTCATGGAAGGTCAATAAAACAGAAACCTAGCAAGCCTATCTAAAGATTTAAATATGGGTTTTTTTATTGTTTTTTGGGAATAAAATCTACAAAAAGTTTGTGTTCTGTGTTCCCCGGTCCTATGAAACACTGAGAGTACTGGGAAAATCACCAAAAACAGCAGGATAACACCAGAACCTTGGAGATCACAGGAGTTGGTGCTGGACAGTCTGAGTGAGATTTGACCTACCTTAGCATGATCCCACATCTCCAATGAGCCATCAAAGGGCCTCAGCACAAACAGGATCTTTGGGGCCCCCATTCAACTACTGCCTAAGTGCAAAAACTCATTCACCCTGTGTAGGGAGATAAAAAGACATATAGACATGTGCAGAAAAAAAGTTGCCTTTTGTATGTGCTGTCATGGTCCAATAGGCAACTGGGATCATAAAGTGGATACCACCCAGATCTCAGCACCCACTGGGCCCACATTTAGCATACATTGGCCCCTTACCCCTTGTGAAGTGGCACAGTCTGTCCAAAAGGTATTCCCAACCATGAGAGCAGCTGAATAGTAGCTGAGGTTGAGGCATGCATTTTGTTGCGTAGTCACAGTGGTCCAGCTTGGACCAATGTAAATATGCACATCTCATACATAAATATTCCCGGTGGAAGCTGCAATTCACTGAAGCTAAGGGCTCTGAGAGAGCGGCAGTGTTAAACTCATTATTTCATCGCGGGCCACATCCGCATTATGGTGGCCCTTAAAGGGCCGGTTGTATCTGTAAGACTAGATGTCCAGAGCACCTGGCAAGGGAAAATATAAGTAGATTAAACTTCACCTTGAAGTACGAAGTGCTGCATATTTTCCATTTTTTGAGTTATTTTTGTTATGTTTTTTGTTGTTATGTGACTTTGACATTTCATATGCTTGTTCCTTCTTAAATGTATCATTTTCCTTGTTTGTATTGCCCTTGTTTTGTTTTATTTATCTCTTCATTGTTTTTATTGCACCAAAATGCAGAGATGTGTAGATCATATACTAGAGGCAGGGAGCCCTGTATGAGATTCAGCCTCTGTGCTACTTAACCCCTCGCCTACCGGGCACTTCTACCCCCTTCCTGCCTACCAGGCATTTCTACCCCCTTCCTGCCTACCGGGCACTTCTACCCCCTTCCTGCCTACAGGGTACTTCTACCCCCTTCCTGCCTACAGGACACTTCTACCCCCTTCCTGCCTACCGGACACTTCTACCCCCTTCCTGCCTACAGAGCACTTCTACCCCCTTCCTGCCTACCGGGCACTTCTACCCCCTTCCTGCCTACAGGGTACTTCTACCCCCTTCCTGCCTACCGGGCACTTCTACAACCTTCCTGCCTACAGGACACTTCTACCCCCTTCCTGCCTACCGGGCACTTCTACCCCCTTCCTGCCTACCGGGCACTTCTACCCCCTTCCTGCCTACAGGGCACTTCTACCCCCTTCCTGCCTACCGGACACTTCTACCCCCTTCCTGCCTACAGGACACTTCTACCCCCTTCCTGCCTACAGGGCACTTCTACCCCCTTCCTGTCCAGGCCATTTTCAGCTGTCAGCGCTGTCGCACTTTGAATGACAATTGCGCGGTCATGCAACAGTGTACCCATATGAAATTTTTTTTCACACAAATAGAGCTTTCTTTTGGTGATATTTGCTCACTGCTGTGTGTTTTATTTTTTGCTCTATAAACAAAAAAAGAGCAAAAAATTTGGGAAAAAAGTTTGTCTTTGTTTCTATTATAACATTTTGCAAACAGATAATTTTTCTACTTCACTGATGTGTGTTGATGAGGCTGCACTGATAGGCAGCACTGATGGGCAGTGATAGGCAGCACTGATGGGCACTGATAGGAGGCATTGATAGGTGGCACTGATGGGCACTGATAGGCGGCATTGATAGGTGGCACTGATGACCTGGCACTGATGATGCTGCATTGATAGGTGGCACTGATGGGCACTGATAGGTGGCACTGATCGGCACTGATTAGTGGCACTGCTGGGCAGCACTGATGGGTGGCACTTCTGGTTACAGGTGGGTGGCACTGCGGGGCACAGGAGGGTGACACTGCTAGGCACTGCCAGGCACAGGTGGGTGTCACTGCTAGGCACTGCCAGGCACAGGTGGGTGGCACTGCAGGGAACTGCTGGGTGGCACTGCAGGGAGCAGGTGGGTGGCACTGATGGGCACAGTTGGGTGGCACAGGTGTGCAGCACTGCTGGGCACTGACCATCAGTGCCCTGATGATCAGTGCCGATCACTTCTCTGACAATTTCCGGTTATCGACAGTACTTTCCTCATGCTGTGGCAGTGTGAGGAAAGTGCAGCCGATAACCAGCAACTGTATTTAATGTCATTGGACACAGCTGATCACGTGGTAAAAGGACGCTGGGATTGGCCGTTTACCATATCATGTGACCAGCTGTGTCTGTAGGACACAGTGATCACCAGCGGTGCGCGCTGCTGGGGGTGCGCAGGGGGTGTGTTCTGGGAGGACGTCCATGGACCTCCTCCCATAACTAGACAACCGCGCTGTAGCCGTCTTTCGGATATAAAAGTGAATTTATGGTATCATAAGTATAATTTGTCTGTTACATCTCTGAGTCCTGAAGCTTTTTTATTGGTGAATCAGTGGCTCCAAATCAAGAGCCACAAAAATTACTGTGTTTAACCCTTTCTCTGCTCTCATACATCAGCAGCAGCGAAGGCTTGTGTACCTCCCAAGGAGGCCCTGACTTGTCTTGTGATTTCTCTGCACACCTGGAGATGGCACACCTCGCTCACCCAGCACTTACTGACACACCTTGAGGGATTTCAAGCAAGCGTAGCCTAAAAGAAGGAAGGATTAGCAAGTGTATTATACAAACAAGAAGACAATCACATTGCTGAGAGATATGGATAAACACCTGCAGTATTCTGAATAACAGTAATAGACAGAACTGAATTGCATGTACCTTGCAGTAGTATATGAAGACAGTCCTAACTTGCTATAACAGTCCCCGATTTGGTGATTGATGAAAAAAAAAAAAAGTTAGCTGGCATTGCTGGGGCCCTTGAACAAAGCACAACAGTTCCAAGCAGACAACAGATTAACTTATGCAGTATTAGTCTCTTACCAGACCCAGGGTGCCCCCTTCTGGGTCTATGGACACATGCTCTAATTTAATTGAAGACCTCAGAGAGGGATAGGTATTGCTGTGATCTCTCCCTTTCAATCCTGCTGAGACAGTCCCTCTTTTCCTTCCTCACAAGTGGTAGGAGCTCTCTCTGGCACAGTGAGATCTTACCAGGCATTCAAATCACACCCTCCCAGGGAGAAGGTTCTTGGTCTCTTGGCTTCTCATCTGATTGTGGTCAGCTACAACAGGGTTCAGTTCAGTCAGCAGCAGTTAAGTCTTTTCCTTACACATCCGTTTGACTCAAGCCAGTTCTCTCATATTCCTCACCAGCCTGCAGACCCCCCCCCCCCTCCTTGCTTTGTTTCATCAGCCAATCATCATTCTGGTATTAAATCAGCCAAGATGACTGCCCCCTGCACTGGAGACACTCCATAGACAAGCATTGCAAAGTGGTCTCCTTAAAGAAGGCTGCTGCACTTCTGTGGTAAGGAATATTCAGTGTAACCCTGTCCACACTGTAGAAGGATAATACAATATATTAAATGGTGAAGTTCTGCAGCACCTACCAGCTACAGTACAGGTTCTACACAATCAATTTAATATCAAAGATTTTTCTTTCGGATGGAAGTGCTCCAGCAGAGGTCACATCCACAGACCCCCGGAATGTTCGCTGCCTCCTAGTGTGACCTTGCTACTATGTTTGCCAGGCTTGGCTACCCCACCTAGGGGCCCGGGCCCGGCATGGCAGCAGAGGCCACAAACTGCTTCACTGAGACTGCCCTGCACACACAGACTGCCTAGAAGGAGAGAGACTCTCACTGAATAATATGAATAGTGCTGCACTGGCTAGCTACTGCCTGGCTGGAGAGAGATAAAGAAGAAAAGGCACGGTGGGCAGGCACTGAGCAAACAGGCAGGGCAGAGTCAGGGGCGGACTGACCATTTGGAAACTTGGGCACTGCCCGAAGGCCTGGGGTCAGTAGGGGGCCCCATGAGATACCCCTGGTACCTTTTTCATAGGCTTTTTTGAGTTTGGGAAAGGACACAGGAGCCCCATGATCCCTTATTGCCCGGAGGCCCCATGAGTTGTCAATCCGCCCCTGGGCAGAGCAACTCAGCAAGCTGTATTGGTCCAACCATGTCCCGATTCCTTTGTGATGGAAAAGCAGCTGGAAAGAAAAGGCTCGTCGGGCATGGCTTATATTCACACGCCAATGTGCGCCATGACGTCATCACGCAGGCATGCACCCACTTCTACCCTGCTGCCCGAGTCGAGTCTAAGTCCGGCAGTTTACCATTTGGCCAGGTCCAAAAATGCGCATGTAAATAGCTTATCCCTTTACAGACACTTTTACAGATTACAGGAATACATGGACAATTACAGGTGAGAGAAGATTGCCTCGTTTTTTTTTTTTTTAAAAACCATCCCTAATTTTATGGACAGTTGTCAACACTCTTGGGAGCCGGTTTACAATGGTTGGGAACCAGGAAGCTGCACTTATTGCGTCATTTTTATGTTCGCCTGTCACGCTCTGCACTTCATTAGAAGGAAGGAGAGGCATCAGAGGTCTAATAGACACCTCTATAAAGAGAACCTGTCACTATCAACATATAGCACATTGGGGGAGGGGGGCTATATAGCAGTAAAGTTTAGTGAGAAGAGTGTAGAAAGTAAAGGTACACCCAAGCAAAACTGAAACAAGAAGTGTTGACCCCACCTCACCTTCATATCGTGCACATGTGACCACACATGGCGGGAGCACCGGGGTACAAAATCAAAGATGGCGCCACAAATGTTACATAGCATTGCGTCCATCAGAGTGGGAGAATCATTCACGGCAAACGCGAGACTTCCATGTTGCCATGACTGTGGCCAGTCTACACATCTCGGAATTGGGTGCTAATAGAAACAACCAAAACAGAAATGAAATGAAGCAACAGAAAAAAAAACAATGAAGAACAGCAAGAATAAGGAAAAACACACAAATACAACGAGAAAGTGACATAAAAAGTGTTTACAAGGATCAGTGTTATTAGTGGTGTACCCCAAGTATCAGTGTTATTAGTGGTGTACCCCAAGTATCAGTGTTATTAGGGGTGTACCCCAAGGATCAGTGTTATTAATTGTGTACCCCAAGGATCAGTGTTATTAGTAATGTACCCCAAGGATCAGTGGTATTAGTGGTGTACCCCAAGGATCAGTGTTATTAATGGTGTACCCCAAGGATCAGTGTTATTAGTGGTGTACCCCAAGGATCAGTGTTATTAGTGGGGTACCCCAAGGATCAGTGTTATTAATTGTGTACCCCAAGGATCAGTGTTATTAGTAATGTACCCCAAGGATCAGTGGTATTAGTGGTGTACCCCAAGGATCAGTGTTATTAATGGTGTACCCCAAGGATCAGTGTTATTAGTGGGGTACCCCAAGGATCAGTGTTATTAGTGGTGTACCCCAAGGATCAGTGTTATTAGTGATGTACCCCAAAGATCAGTGTTATTAGTGGTGTACCCCAAGGATCAGTGTTATTAGTGGTGTACCCTAAGGATCAGTGTTATTAGTGGTGTACCCCAAGGATCAGTGTTATTAGTGGGGTACCCCAAGGATCAGTGTTATTAGTGGTGTACCCCAAGGATCAGTGTTATTAGTGATGTACCCCAAAGATCAGTATTATTAGTGGTGTACCCCAAGTATCAGTGTTATTAGGGGTGTACCCCAAGGATCAGTGTTATTAATTGTGTACCCCAAGGATCAGTGTTATTAGTAATGTACCCCAAGGATCAGTGGTATTAGTGGTGTACCCCAAGGATCAGTGTTATTAATGGTGTACCCCAAGGATCAGTGTTATTAGTGGTGTACCCCAAGGATCAGTGTTATTAGTGGGGTACCCCAAGGATCAGTGTTATTAATTGTGTACCCCAAGGATCAGTGTTATTAGTAATGTACCCCAAGGATCAGTGGTATTAGTGGTGTACCCCAAGGATCAGTGTTATTAATGGTGTACCCCAAGGATCAGTGTTATTAGTGGGGTACCCCAAGGATCAGTGTTATTAGTGGTGTACCCCAAGGATCAGTGTTATTAGTGATGTACCCCAAAGATCAGTGTTATTAGTGGTGTACCCCAAGGATCAGTGTTATTAGTGGTGTACCCTAAGGATCAGTGTTATTAGTGGTGTACCCCAAGGATCAGTGTTATTAGTGGGGTACCCCAAGGATCAGTGTTATTAGTGGTGTACCCCAAGGATCAGTGTTATTAGTGATGTACCCCAAAGATCAGTATTATTAGTGGTGTACCCTAAGGATCAGTGTTATTAGTGGTGTACCCAAGGATCAGTGTTATTAGTGTACCCCAAGGATCAGTGTTATTAGTGATGTACCCCAAGGATCAGTGTAATTAGGGGTGTAACCCAAGGATCAGTGTTATTAGTGGTGTACCCCAAGGATCAGTGTTATTAGTGGGGTACCCCAAGGATCAGTGTTATTAGGGGTGTACCCCAAGGATCAGTGTAATTAGTGGTGTACCCCGATGATCAGTGTTATTAGTAGTGTACCTCAAGGATTAGTGTTATTAGTGGTGTACCCCAAGATTCAGTGTTATTAGTGGGGTACCCCAAGGATCAGTGTTATTAGTGGTGTACCCCAAGGATCAGTGTTAATAGGGGTGTACCTCAAGAATTCATTGTTATTAGTGGTGTACCCCAACAATCAGTGTTATTAGCGGTGTACCCCAACAATCAGTGTTATTAGCGGTGTACCCCAACAATCAGTGTTATTAGCAGTGTGCCCCAAAAATCTGTGTTATTAGTGGTGTACTCCAAGGATCAGTGTTATTAGTGGTGTACCCCAAGGATCAGTGTTATTAGTGATGTACCCCAAGGATCAGTGTTATTAGTGGTGTACCCCAAGGATCAGTGTTATTAGTGGTGTACCCCAAGGATTCGTGTTATTAGTTATGTACCCCAAAGATCAGTGTTATTAGTGGTGTACTCCAAGGATCAGTGTGATTAGTGGTGTACCCCAAGGATCAGTGTTATTAGTGGTGTACCCCAAGGATCAGTGTTATTAGTGGTGTATCCCAAGAATCAGTGTTATTAGTGGTGTACCCCAAGTATCAGTGTTATTAGTGGTGTACCCCAAGTATCAGTGTTATTAGGGGTGTACCCCAAGGATCAGTGTTATTAATTGTGTACCCCAAGGATCAGTGTTATTAGTAATGTACCCCAAGGATCAGTGGTATTAGTGGTGTACCCCAAGGATCAGTGTTATTAATGGTGTACCCCAAGGATCAGTGTTATTAGTGGGGTACCCCAAGGATCAGTGTTATTAGTGGTGTACCCCAAGGATCAGTGTTATTAGTGATGTACCCCAAAGATCAGTGTTATTAGTGGTGTACCCCAAGGATCAGTGTTATTAGTGGTGTACCCTAAGGATCAGTGTTATTAGTGGTGTACCCCAAGGATCAGTGTTATTAGTGGGGTACCCCAAGGATCAGTGTTATTAGTGGTGTACCCCAAGGATCAGTGTTATTAGTGATGTACCCCAAAGATCAGTATTATTAGTGGTGTACCCTAAGGATCAGTGTTATTAGTGGTGTACCCCAAGGATCAGTGTTATTAGTGTACCCCAAGGATCAGTGTTATTAGTGATGTACCCCAAGGATCAGTGTAATTAGGGGTGTAACCCAAGGATCAGTGTTATTAGTGGTGTACCCCAAGGATCAGTGTTATTAGTGGGGTACCCCAAGGATCAGTGTTATTAGGGGTGTACCCCAAGGATCAGTGTAATTAGTGGTGTACCCCGATGATCAGTGTTATTAGTAGTGTACCTCAAGGATTAGTGTTATTAGTGGTGTACCCCAAGATTCAGTGTTATTAGTGGGGTACCCCAAGGATCAGTGTTATTAGTGGTGTACCCCAAGGATCAGTGTTAATAGGGGTGTACCTCAAGAATTCATTGTTATTAGTGGTGTACCCCAACAATCAGTGTTATTAGCGGTGTACCCCAACAATCAGTGTTATTAGCGGTGTACCCCAACAATCAGTGTTATTAGCAGTGTGCCCCAAAAATCTGTGTTATTAGTGGTGTACTCCAAGGATCAGTGTTATTAGTGGTGTACCCCAAGGATCAGTGTTATTAGTGATGTACCCCAAGGATCAGTGTTATTAGTGGTGTACCCCAAGGATCAGTGTTATTAGTGGTGTACCCCAAGGATTCGTGTTATTAGTTATGTACCCCAAAGATCAGTGTTATTAGTGGTGTATCCCAAGGATCAGTGTTATTAGTGGTGTACCCCAAGGATCAGTGTTATTAGTGGTGTACCCCAAGGATCAGTGTTATTAGTGGTGTACCCCAAGGATCAGTGTTATTAGTGGTGTACCCCAAGGATCAGTGTTATTAGTGGTGTACCCCAAGGATCAGTGTTATTAGTGATGTACCCCAAGGATCAGTGTTATTAGTGGTGTACCCCAAGATTCATTGTTATTAGTGGTGTACCCCAAAGATCAGTGTTATTAGTGGTGTACCCCAAGGATCAGTGTTATTAATAGTGTACCCCAAGAATCAGTGTTATTAGTGGTGTACCCCAAGATTCAGTGTTATTAGTGGTGTACCCCAAGGATCAGTGTTATTAGTGGTGTACCCCAAGGTTCAGTGTTATTAGTGGTGTACCCCATGGATCAGTGTTATTAGTGGTGTACCCCAAGGATCAGTGTTATTAGTGGTGTACCCCAAGGATCAGTGTTATTAGTGATGTACCCCAAGGATCAGTGTTATTAGTGGTGTACCCCAAGGATCAGTGTTAATAGGGGTGTACCCCAAGATTCAGTGTTATTAGTGGTGTACCCCAAGGATCAGTGTTATTAGTGGTGTACCCCAAGGATCAGTGTTATTAGTGATGTACCCCAAGGATCAGTGTTATTAGTGATGTACCCCAAGGATCAGTGTTATTAGAGGTGTACCCCAAGGATCAGTGTTATTAGTGATGTACCCCAAGATTCATTGTTATTAGTGGTGTACCCCAAAGATCAGTGTTATTAGTGGTGTACCCCAAGGATCAGTGTTATTAATAGTGTACCCCAAGAATCAGTGTTATTAGTGGTGTACCCCAAGATTCAGTGTTATTAGTGGTGTACCCCAAGGATCAGTGTTATTAGTGGTGTACCCCAAGGTTCAGTGTTATTAGTGGTGTACCCCATGGATCAGTGTTATTAGTGGTGTACCCCAAGGATCAGTGTTATTAGTGGTGTACCCCAAGGATCAGTGTTATTAGTGGTGTACCCCAAGGATCAGTGTTATTAGTGATGTACCCCAAGGATCAGTGTTATTAGTGGTGTACCCCAAGGATCAGTGTTAATAGGGGTGTACCCCAAGATTCAGTGTTATTAGTGGTGTACCCCAAGGGTCAGTGTTATTAGTGGTGTACCCCAAGGATCAGTGTTATTAGTGGTGTACCCCAAGGGTCAGTGTTATTAGTGGTGTACCCCAAGGATCAGTGTTATTAGTGGTGTACCCCAAGGATCAGTGTTATTAGTGGTGTACCCCAAGGATCAGTGTTATTAGTGATGTACCCCAAGGATTTGTGTTATTAGTTATGTACCCCAAAGATCAGTGTTATTAGTGGTGTACCCCAAGGATCAGTGTTATTAGTGGTGTACCCCAAGGATCAGTGTTATTAGGGGTGTACCCCAAGGATCAGTGTTATTAGAGGTGTACCCCAAGGATCAGTGTTATTAGTGATGTACCCCAAGATTCATTGTTATTATTGGTGTACCCCAAGGATCAGTGTTATTAGTGATGTACCCCAAGGATCAGTGTTATTAATAGTGTACCCCAAGGATCAATGTTATTAGTGGTGTACCCCAAGATTCAGTGTTATTAGTGGTGTACCCCAAGGATCAGTGTTATTAGTGGTGTACCCCATGGATCAGTGTTATTAGTTGTGTACCCCAAGGATCAGTGTTATTAGTGGTGTACCCCAAGGATCAGTGTTAATAGGGGTGTACCCCAAGATTCAGTGTTATTAGTGGTGTACCCCAAGGGTCAGTGTTATTAGTGGTGTACCCCAAGGATCAGTGTTATTAGTGGTGTACCCCAAATATCAGTGTTATTAGTGATGTACCCCAAGGATCAGTGTTATTAGTAGTGTACCCCAAGGATCAGTGTTATTAGTGGTGTACCCCATGGATCAGTGTTATTAGTTGTGTACCCCAAGGATCAGTGTTATTAGTGGTGTACCCCAAGGATCAGTGTTAATAGGGGTGTACCCCAAGATTCAGTGTTATTAGTGGTGTACCCCAAGGATCAGTGTTATTAGTGGTGTACCCCAAGGATCAATGTTATTAGTGATGTACCCCAAATATCAGTGTTATTAGTGATGTACCCCAAGGATCAGTGTTATTAGTAGTGTACCCCAAGGATCAGTGTTATTAGTGGTGTACCCCAAGGATCAGTGTTATTAGTGGTGTACCCCATGGATCAGTGTTATTAGTTGTGTACCCCAAGGATCAGTGTTATTAGTGGTGTACCCCAAGGATCAGTGTTAATAGGGGTGTACCCCAAGATTCAGTGTTATTAGTGGTGTACCCCAAGGGTCAGTGTTATTAGTGGTGTACCCCAAGGATCAGTGTTATTAGTGTTGTACCCCAAGGATCAGTGTTATTAATGGTGTACCCCAAGGATCAGTGTTATTAGTGGGGTCCCCAGGGTCAGTATTAGTAGTGTACCCCAAGATTCAGTGTTATTAGTGGTGTACCCCAAAGATTAGCATCAGTGGTGTTCCCCAAGGGACAGTGTTATTAGTGGTGTACCCCAAGGATCAGTGTTATTAGTGGTGTACCCCAAGATTCAGTGTTATTAGTGGTGTACCCCAAGGGTCAGTGTTATTAGTGGTGTACCCCAAGGATCAGTGTTATTAGTGGTGTACCCCAAGGGTCAGTGTTATTAGTGGTGTACCCCAAGGATCAGTGTTATTAGTGGTGTACCCCAAGGATCAGTGTTATTAGTGGTGTACCCCAAGGATCAGTGTTATTAGTGATGTACCCCAAGGATTTGTGTTATTAGTTATGTACCCCAAAGATCAGTGTTATTAGTGGTGTACCCCAAGGATCAGTGTTATTAGTGGTGTACCCCATGGATCAGTGTTATTAGTTGTGTACCCCAAGGATCAGTGTTATTAGTGGTGTACCCCAAGGATCAGTGTTAATAGGGGTGTACCCCAAGATTCAGTGTTATTAGTGGTGTACCCCAAGGATCAGTGTTATTAGTGGTGTACCCCAAGGATCAGTGTTATTAGTGGTGTACCCCAAGGATCAGTGTTATTAGTGGTGTACCCCAAGGATCAATGTTATTAGTGATGTACCCCAAATATCAGTGTTATTAGTGATGTACCCCAAGGATCAGTGTTATTAGTAGTGTACCCCAAGGATCAGTGTTATTAGTGGTGTACCCCAAGGATCAGTGTTATTAGTGGTGTACCCCATGGATCAGTGTTATTAGTTGTGTACCCCAAGGATCAGTGTTATTAGTGGTGTACCCCAAGGATCAGTGTTAATAGGGGTGTACCACAAGATTCAGTGTTATTAGTGGTGTACCCCAAGGGTCAGTGTTATTAGTGGTGTACCCCAAGGATCAGTGTTATTAGTGTTGTACCCCAAGGATCAGTGTTATTAATGGTGTACCCCAAGGATCAGTGTTATTAGTGGGGTCCCCAGGGTCAGTATTAGTAGTGTACCCCAAGATTCAGTGTTATTAGTGGTGTACCCCAAAGATTAGCATCAGTGGTGTTCCCCAAGGGACAGTGTTATTAGTGGTGTACCCCAAGGATCAGTGTTATTAGTGGTGTACCCCAAGGATCAGTGTTATTAGTGGTGTACCCCAAGGATCAGTGTTATTAATGGTGTACCCCAAGGATCAGTGTTATTAGTGGGGTCCCCAGGGTCAGTATTAGTAGTGTACCCCAAGATTCAGTGTTATTAGTGGTGTACCCCAAAGATTAGCATCAGTGGTGTTCCCCAAGGGACAGTGTTATTAGTGGTGTACCCCAAGGATAAGTGTTATTAGTGGTGTACCCCAAGGATCAGTGTTATTAGTGGTGTACCCCAAGGATCAGTGTTATTAGTGGTGTACCCCAAAGATCAGTGTTATTAATGGTGTACCCCAAGAATCAGTGTTATTAGTGATGTACCCCAAGGATCAGTGTTATTAGTGGGGTACTCCAAGATTCAGTGTTTTAGTGGGGTCCCCAGGGTCAGTATTAGTAGTGTACCCCAAGATTCAGTGTTATTAGTGGTGTACCCCAATTATTAGCAACAGTTGTGTACCCCAAGGATCAGTGTTATTAGTGGTGTACCCCAAGGTTCAGTGTTATTAGTGGTGTACCCCAAGGATCAGTGTTATTACTGGGGTACTCCAAGGATCAGTGTTATTAGTTATGTACCCCAAGGATTAGTGTTATTAGTGGTGTACCCCAAGGATCAGTGTTATTAGTGGTGTACCCCAAGGATCAGTGTTATTACTGGGGTACTCCAAGGATCAGTGTTATTAGTGGTGTACCCCAAGGATCAGTGTTAATAGGGGTGTACCTCAAGAATTCATTGTTATTAGTGGTGTACCCCAATAATCAGTGTTATTAGCGGTGTACCCCAACAATCAGTGTTATTAGCGGTGTACCCCCATGATCAGTGTTATTAGGGGTGTACCCCAAGGATCAGTGTTATTAGCAGTGTGCCCCAAAAATCTGTGTTATTAGTGGTGTACTCCAAGGATCAGTGGTATTAGAGGTGTACCCCAAGGATCAGTGTTCTCTTAGTGATGTACCCCAAATATCAGTGTTATTAGTGATGTACCCCAAGGATTCGTGTTATTAGTTATGTACCCCAAAGATCAGTGTTATTAGTGGTGTATCCCAAGGATCAGTGTTATTAGTGGTGTACCCCAAGGATCAGTGTTATTAGTGGTGTACCCCAAAGATCAGTGTTATTAGGGGTGTACCCCAAGGATCAGTGTTAATAGGGGTGTACCCCAAGATTCAGTGTTATTAGTGGTGTACCCCAAGGGTCAGTGTTATTAGTGGTGTACCCCAAGGATCAGTGTTATTAGTGTTGTACCCCAAGGATCAGTGTTATTAATGGTGTACCCCAAGGATCAGTGTTATTAGTGGGGTCCCCAGGGTCAGTATTATTAGTGTACCCCAAGATTCAGTGTTATTAGTGGTGTACCCCAAAGATTAGCATCAGTGGTGTTCCCCAAGGGACAGTGTTATTAGTGGTGTACCCCAAGGATCAGTGTTATTAGTGATGTACCCCAAAGATCAGTGTTATTAATGGTGTACCCCAAGTATCAGTGTTATTAGTGGGGGAATTCCAAGATTCAGTGTTTTAGTGGGGTCCCCAGGGTCAGTATTAATAGTGTACCCCAAGATTCAGTGTTATTATTGGTGTACCCCAATTATTAGCAACAGTGGTGTACTCCAAGGATCAGTGTTATTAGTGGGGTATCCCAAGATTCAGTGTTATTAGTGGTGTACCCCAAGGTTCAGTGTTATTACTGGGGTACTCCAAGGATCAGTGTTATTAGTGGTGTACCCCAAGGATCAGTGTTATTAGTGGTGTACCCCAAGGATCAGTGTTATTACTGGGGTACTCCAAGGATCAGTGTTATTAGTGGTGTACCCCAAGCATCAGTGTTATTAGTGGTGTACCCCAAGGATCAGTGTTATTAGTGATGTACCCCAAGGATCAGTGGTAATAGGGGTGTACCCCAAGATTCAGTGTTATTAGAGGTGTACCCCAAGGATCAGGGTAATTAGTGGGGTACCCCAAGATTCAGTGTTATTAGTGGTGCACCCCAAGGATCAGTGTTATTAGTGGTGTACCCCAAGGATCAGTGTTATTAGTGATGTACCCCAAGGATCAGTGTTATTAGTGGTGTACCCCAAGGATCAATATTACTGATGTACCCCAAAGATCAGTGTTAATAGTGAAGTGCCTCAAGGATCAGTGATATTAGTGGGGTACTCCAAGATTCTGTTTTTAGTGGTGTACCCCAAAGATTAGCATCAGTGGTGTACCCCAAGGATCAGTGTTATTAGTTGGGTACCCCAAGATTCAGTGTTATTAGTGTTGCACCCCAAGGATCAGTGTTATTAGTGTTGCACCCCAGGGTTCAGTGATATTAGTGGTGTACCCCAAGGATCAGTGTTATTAGTGGTGTACCCCAAGGATCAGTGTTATTAGTGGTGTACCCCAAGGATCAGTGTTATTAGTGATGTACCCCAAGGATCAGTGTTATTAGTGATGTACCCCAAGGATCAGTGTTATTAGTGGGGTATCCCAAGATTCAGTGTTATTAGAGGTGTACCCCAAGGATCAATATTACTAATGTACCCCAAAGATCAGTGTTAATAGTGAAGTGCCTCAAGGATCAGTGATATTAGTGGGGTACTCCAAGATTCTGTTTTTAGTGGTGTACCCCAAAGATTAGCATCAGTGGTGTACCACAAGGATCAGTGTTATTAGTTGGGTACCCCAAGATTCAGTGTTATTAGTGTTGCACCCCAAGGATCAGTGTTATTAGTGTTGCACCCCAGGGTTCAGTGATATTAGTGGTGTACCCCAAGGATCAGTGTTATTAGTGGTGTACCCCAAGGATCAGTGTTATTAGTGGTGTACCCCAAGGATCAGTGTTATTAGTGGTGTACCCCAAGGACCAGTGTTATTAGTGGTGTGCCCCAAGGATCAGTGTTATTAGTGTTGCACCCCAAGGATCAGTGTTATTAGTGGTGTACCCCATGGATCAATGTTATTACTGGTGTATCCCAAGGATCAGTGTTATTAGTGGTGTACCCCAAGTTTCAGTATTATTAGTGGTGCACCTCAAGGATCAATGTTATTAGTGGTGTACCCCAAGGATCAGTGTTATTAGTGGTGTATCCCAAGGATCAGTATTATTGGTTGTGTACCCCAAGTTTCAGTATTATTAGTTGTGTACCCCAAGGATCAGTGTTATTAGTGGTGTACCCCAAGGATCAGTGTTATTAGTGATGTACCCCAAGGATCAGTGTTATTAGTGGTGTACCCCAAGGTTCAGTGTTATTAGTGGTGTACCCCAAGGATCAGTGTTATTAGTGGTGTACCCCAAGGATCAGTGTTATTAGTGGTGTACCCCAAGGATGAATGTTATTAGTGGAGTACCCAAGGATTAGTTTTAGTAGTGGGGTACCCAAGGATCAGTTTTTTTAGTGGGGTTCCCCAAGGATCAGTGTTTTTAGTTATGTACCTCAAGATTCAGTGCTATTAGTGGGGCACCCCAAGAATCAGTATTATTAGTGGGGTACCCTAGGGGTCAGTGTTAATAGTGCACCCCAAGATTTAGTGTTATTAGTGGAGTACACTATGATTCAGTGTTTTTAGTGGGGTACCCCAAGGTTCAGTGTTATTAGTGGGGTACCCCAAGGATCAGTGTTATCAGTGGGGTACCCCAAGGATCAGTGTTATTAGTGGGGTACCCCAAGGATCAGTGTTATTAGTGGGGTACCCCAAGGTTCAGTGTTATTAGTGGGGTACCCCAAGGATCAGTGTTATTAGTGGGGTACCCCAAGGTTCAGTGTTGGGACCCTTTACCTATTTAAAAAGGTTATAGAGTTTTGGATAAAAAGTCCCATTTCAGTCTCTGCAGTTGGCACGAAGCTTTGAGGTGGAATAACGTCCTGACAAGATTCAGCTACAAGCCGCCATCAGTGCCCCTCAGCTCTGGAAGGTTTTACCCCCTTCATGAACGGACCATTTTTTGAATTCATGCTAATTCAACTGGCAATTGCGCGGTCATGCAACACTCTACCCACTTAACATTTATATAATTTTCTTCACAAATAGAGCTTTATGTGGTGGTATTTGATCATCACTGGGTTTTTTTTACTCAATAATTATATTCAATAAAAAAATTAAAAATAAATAATTTTTTTCACAAATGTAGGCCAAAATGTAATCTGCTACATGTCTTTGGTAAAAACAAAATCTCAATAAGTGTACATTGATTGATTTGTGTGAAAGTCCTAGCGTTTACAAACTATGGAATATATACGGGAAATTTTAGTAATTTTTTTTAATCTACTAATGTCGGTGATCGACTAATGGTGGGTCTGTAATAGTGCGCTAATCTGACACTAACTGACACTTGGTGGGAACTGACTAACTGACACAGATATCCCTAGTGACATTAATACATAAGGGGGATATGATCTCCATGTATAATACATAAGGGGGGATATGATCTCCATGTATAATACATAAGGGGGGATATGATCTCCATGTATAATACATAAGGGGGGATATGATCTCAATGTATAATACATAAGGGGAGATATGATCTCCATGTATAATACATAAGGGGGATATGATCTCCATGAATAATACATAAGGGGGGATATGATCTCCATGTATAATACATAAGGGGGATATGATCTCCATGTATAATACATAAGGGGGGATATGATCTCCATGTATAATACATAAGGGGGATATGATCTCCATGTATAATACATAAGGGGGGATATGATCTCCTTGTATAATACATAAGGGGAGATATGATCTCCATGTATAATACATAAAGGGGGATATGATCTCCATGAATAATACATAAGGGGGGATATGATCTCCA
Source organism: Staurois parvus (assembly GCF_062004578.1). Taxonomy (NCBI): domain Eukaryota; kingdom Metazoa; phylum Chordata; class Amphibia; order Anura; family Ranidae; genus Staurois; species Staurois parvus. Next base: position 156,521 of record NW_028319667.1, on the reverse strand, counting down.
TGTATAATACATAAGGGGAGATATGATCTCCATGTATAATACATAAGGGGGGATATGATCTCCATGTATAATACATAAGGGGGGAATATGATCTCCATGTATAATACATAAGGGGGGATATGATCTCCATGTATAATAAATAAGGGGGATATGATCTCCTTGTATAATACATAAGGGGAGATATGATCTCCATGTATAATACATAAGGGGGGGATATGATCTCCATGTATAATACATAAGGGGGATATGATCTCCTTGTATAATACATAAGGGGAGATATGATCTCCATGTATAATACATAAGGGGGGGATATGATCTCCATGTATAATACATAAGGGGGATATGATCACCATGTATAATACATAAGGGGGGATATGATCTCCATGTATAATACATAAGGGGGATATGATCTCCTTGTATAATACATAAGGGGGGATATGATCACCATGTATAATACATAAGGGGGGATATGATCTCCATGTATAATACATAAGGGGGGATATGATCTCCATGTATATTACATAAGGAGGGATATGATCTCCATGTATAATACATAAGGGGGGATATGATCTCCATGTATAATACATAAGGGGGGATATGATCTCCATGTATAATACATAAGGGGGATATGATCTCCATATATAATACATAAGGGGGGATATGATCTCCATGTATAATACATAAGGGGGGATATGATCTCCATATATAATACATAAGGGGGGATATGATCTCCATGTATAATACATAAGGGGGGATATGATCTCCATGTATAATAAATAAGGGGGATATGATCTCCTTGTATAATACATAAGGGGAGATATGATCTCCATGTATAATACATAAAGGGGGATATGATCTCCATGTATAATACATAAGGGGGGATATGATCTCCATGTATAATACATAAGGGGGGAATATGATCTCCATGTATAATACATAAGGGGGGATATGATCTCCATGTATAATAAATAAGGGGGATATGATCTCCTTGTATAATACATAAGGGGAGATATGATCTCCATGTATAATACTTAAGGGGGGGATATGATCTCCATGTATAATACATAAGGGGGATATGATCACCATGTATAATACATAAGGGGGGATATGATCTCCATGTATAATACATAAGGGGGATATGATCTCCTTGTATAATACATAAGGGGGGATATGATCACCATGTATAATACATAAGGGGGATATGATCTCCATGTATAATACATAAGGGGGATATGATCTCCATGTGTAATACATAAGGGGGGATATGATCTCCATGTATAATACATAAGGGGGATATGATCTCCTTGTATAATACATAAGGGGGATATGATCTCCATGTATAATACAAAAGGGGGATATGATCTCCATGTATAATACATAAGGGGGGATATGATCTCCATGTATAATACATAAGGGGGGATATGATCTCTAAGTTTAATACATAAGGGGGGATATGATCTCCATGTATAATACATAAGGGGGGATATGATCTCCATGTATAATACATAAGGGGGGATATGATCTCCATGTATAATACATAAGGGGGGATATGATCTCCATGTATAATACATAAGGGGGATATGATCTCCATGTATAATACATAAGGGGGGATATGATCTCCATGTATAATACATAAGGGGGGGATATTATCTCCATGTATAATGCATAAGGGGAATATGATCTCCATGAATAATACATAAGGGGGGATATGATCTCCATGTATAATACATAAGGGGGGATATGATCTCCATGTATAATACATAAGGGGGATATGATCTCCATGTATAATACATAAGGGGGGATATGATCTCCATATATAATACATAAGGGGGGATATGATCTCCATGAATAATACATAAGGGGGGATATGATCTCCATGTATAATACATAAGGAGGGGATATGATCTCCATGTATAATACATAAGGGGGGGATATGATCTCCATGTATAATACATAAGGGGGGATATGATCTCCATATATAATACATAAGGGGGATATGATCTCCATGTATAATACATAAGGGGGGATATGATCTCCATGTATAATACATAAGGGGGATATGATCACCATGTATAATACATAAGGGGGGATATGATCTCCATGTATAATACATAAGGGGGATATGATCTCCTTGTATAATACATAAGGGGGGATATGATCACCATGTATAATACATAAGGGGGATATGATCTCCATGTATAATACATAAGGGGGATATGATCTCCATGTATAATACATAAGGGGGGATATGATCTCCATGTATAATACATAAGGGGGGATATGATCTCCATGTATAATACATAAGGGGGATATGATCTCCATGTATAATACATAAGGGGGGATATGATCTCCATGTATAATACATAAGGGGGGGATATTATCTCCATGTATAATGCATAAGGGGAATATGATCTCCATGAATAATACATAAGGGGGGATATGATCTCCATGTATAATACATAAGGGGGGATATGATCTCCATATATAATACATAAGGGGGATATGATCTCCATGTATAATACATAAGGGGGGATATGATCTCCATATATAATACATAAGGGGGGATATGATCTCCATGAATAATACATAAGGGGGGATATGATCTCCATGTATAATACATAAGGAGGGGATATGATCTCCATGTATAATACATAAGGGGGGGATATGATCTCCATGTATAATACATAAGGGGGGATATGATCTCCATATATAATACATAAGGGGGATATGATCTCCATGTATAATACATAAGGGGGGATATGATCTCCATGTATAATACATAAGGGGGATATGATCACCATGTATAATACATAAGGGGGGATATGATCTCCATGTATAATACATAAGGGGGATATGATCTCCTTGTATAATACATAAGGGGGGATATGATCACCATGTATAATACATAAGGGGGATATGATCTCCATGTATAATACATAAGGGGGATATGATCTCCATGTGTAATACATAAGGGGGGATATGATCTCCATGTATAATACATAAGGGGGATATGATCACCATGTATAATACATAAGGGGGGATATGATCTCCATGTATAATACATAAGGGGGATATGATCTCCATGTATAATACATAAGGGGGGATATGATCTCCATGTATAATACATAAGGGGGATATGATCTCCTTGTATAATACATAAGGGGGGATATGATCACCATGTATAATACATAAGGGGGATATGATCTCCATGTATAATACATAAGGGGGATATGATCTCCATGTATAATACATAAGGGGGGATATGATCTCCATGTATAATACATAAGGGGGATATGATCTCCATGTATAATACATAAGGGGGGATATGATCTCCATGTATAATACATAAGGGGGGATATGATCTCTAAGTTTAATACATAAGGGGGGATATCATCTCCATGTATAATACATAAGGGGGGATATGATCTCCATGTATAATACATAAGGGGGATATGATCACCATGTATAATACATAAGGGGGGGATATGATCTCCATGTATAATACATAAGGGGGGATATGATCTCCATGTATAATACATAAGGGGGGATATGATCTCCATGTATAATACATAAGGGGGGATATGATCTCTAAGTTTAATACATAAGGGGGGAAATCATCTCCATGTTTAATACATAAGGGGGGATATGATCTCCATGTATAATACATAAGGGGGGATATTATCTCCATGTATAATACATAAGGGGGGGATATGATCTCCATGTATAATACATAAGGGGGGGATATGATCTCCATGTATAATACATAAGGGGGATATGATCTCCATGTATAATACATAAGGGGGGGATATGATCTCCATGTATAATACATAAGGGGGGATATGATCTCCATGTATAATACATAAGGGGGGATATGATCTCCATGTATAATACATAAGGGGGCGGATATGATCTCCATGTATAATACATAAGGGGGGGATATAATCTCCATGTATAATACATAAGGGGGGATATGATCTCCATGTATAATAAATAAGGGGGATATGATCTCCTTGTATAATACATAAGGGGGGATATGATCTCCATGTATAATACATAAGGGGGGGATATGATCTCCATGTATAATACATAAGGGGGATATGATCACCTTGTATAATACATAAGGGGGGATATGATCTCCATGTATAATACATAAGGGGGATATGATCTCCATGTATAATACATAAGGGGGGATATGATCTCCATGTGTAATACATAAGGGGGGATATGATCTCCATGTATAATACATAAGGGGGATATGATCTCCATGTATAATACATAAGGGGGATATGATCTCCATGTGTAATACATAAGGGGGGATATGATCTCCATGTGTAATACATAAGGGGGATATGATCTCCATGTATAATACATAAGGGGGGATATAATCTCCATGTATAATACATAAGGGGGGATATGATCTCCATGTATAATACATAAGGGGGGATATGATCTCTAAGTTTAATACATAAGGGGGGATATCATCTCCATGTATAATACATAAGGGGGGATATGATCTCCATGTATAATACATAAGGGGGGGATATGATCTCCATGTATAATACATAAGGGGGATATGATCTCCATGTATAATACATTAGGGGGATATGATCTCCATGTATAATACATAAGGGGGGATATGATCTCCATGTAAAATACATAAGGGGGGGATATGATCTCCATGTATAATACATAAGGGGGGGATATGATCTCCATGTATAATACATAAGGGGGATATGATCTCCATGTATAATACATAAGGGGGGGATATGATCTCCATGTATAATACATAAGGGGGATATGATCTCCATGTATAATACATAAGGGGGGATATGATCACCATGTATAATACATAAGGGGGGATATGATCTCCATGTATAATACATAAGGGGGGATATGATCTCCATGTATAATACATAAGGGGGGATATGATCTCCATGTATAATACATAAGGGGGATATGATCTCCATGTATAATACATTAGGGGGATATGATCTCCATGTATAATACATAAGGGGGGATATGATCTCCATGTATAATACATAAGGGGGATATGATCTCCATGTATAATACATAAGGGGGGATATGATCACCATGTATAATACATAAGGGGGGATATGATCTCCATGTATAATACATAAGGGGGGATATGATCTCCATGTATAATACATAAGGGGGGATATGATCTCCATGTATAATACATAAGGGGGGATATGATCTCCATGTATAATACATTAGGGGGATATGATCTCCATGTATAATACATAAGGGGGGATATGATCTCCATGTATAATACATAAGGGGGGGATATGATCTCCATGTATAATACATAAGGGGGGGATATGATCTCCATGTATAATACATAAGGAGGATATGATCTCCATGTATAACACATAAGGGGGATATGATCTCCATGTATAATACATAAGGGGCAGATATGATCTCCATGTATAATACATAAGGGGGGATATGATCTCCATGTATAATACATAAGGGGGGGATATGATCTCCATGTATAATACATAAGGGGGATATGATCTCCATGTATAATACATAAGGGGGGATATGATCTCCATGTATAATACATAAGGGGGGATATGATCTCCATGTATAATACATAAGGGGGGATATGATCTCCATGTATAATACATAAGGGGGGATATGATCTCCATGTATAATACATAAGGGGGGATATGATCTCTATGTATAACACATAAGGGGGGATATGATCTCCATGTATAATACATAAGGGGGGGATATGATCTCCATGTATAATACATAAGGGGGATATGATCTCCATGTATAATACATAAGGGGGGATATGATCTCCATGTATAATACATAAGGGGGGATATGATCTCCATGTATAATACATAAGGGGGGATATGATCTCCATTTATAATACATAAGGGGGATATGATCTCCATGTATAATACATAAGGGGGGATATGATCTCTATGTATAACACATAAGGGGGATATGATCTCCATGTATAATACATAAGGGGGGGATATGATCTCCATGTATAATACATAAGGGGGGATATGATCACCATGTATAATACATAAGGGGGATATGATCTCCATGTATAAATACATCAGTGGTTCATATAGTGAGCTCGGTGTAGTTATTCACCCTGAGGTCATCACAGAGGACAAGGGGGCACTCCTTTCTGGAAGAAAAGAAATGTAATCTCCAAACACAGAAAGGTTTCTTCACAGTAAGAGCTGTGAAAATGTGGAATAGACTCCCTCAAGAGTTGGTTGTGGCCAGCTCAGTGGATTGCTGTAGGAAAGTCCTGGATTCTTTCTTGGATACACAGAATATAACTGGATATAACATTTATAGGTAAAGTTGATCCAGAGAATATCCGATTGCCTCTCGGGGGATCAGGAAGGAATTGTTTCCCTGCAGGAGCACATTGGATCGTGCTTTGCTGGGTTTTTTGCCTTCCTCTGGATCAGCTGTGGGTGTAGGATTATGGTTGAACTGGATGGACGTTTGTCTCTTTTCAGCCAAACTAACTATTTAACCATCTATCCATCTATGGCCGGCTTTAGTGAGAATTTGTTGAGTATTTCTTCTCGGGAATATTTGCATTTTATGATGCTTATGAGGCTGGTATGGGGAGGGTGTAACCCTACACAGCTTCAGGCAGATGGTTGGTGATCATGAGTGACTGTCCTAGGATTTCCTTGTTCATATGTCCCAGAACACAGCTCAGTGTCTTCTACAACACAGGACTGACAGGTAGGAGAGAACAGGAGGAACAGGTAGGGACACCCCGGAGGGGAGAGCTCCATCCCACCCACAGAGACTTCTTTTTTGTTACATTTCTTACCATCGTCTGTAGTTTCTGCTTCCTGTATGTGAGAACAGAGATGTTCTTTGCATGATTATTTGCTGGTCTGCAGAAGGCAGTTCTGGAGGGAGATGAAGTAACTCATTAGCACGGAGCTTCTTTCGGTTCCTGAGAGAGGAGTCTTGAAAAACACGTTACAACGGTTGGTGCGCCGCTTGGGATTCCATGAGGTCATTTTAGTGTTTGCCTTTCATTTTTTCTTTGTAGATTCCCACCGCCCTATAATAGAAGTTCTGTTACAGGGAGGCAGGGCTGCGCAAAATCATGTATATATTTATATATATATATATATATATATATATATATACACGTGATTTGAATTTCTGGGTAGGGCGAGCACGCCATTGCCGGCTAGGGATGTTAATCACCACCTCCCAGATGGAGATTCCCCACCGGCACCTGGTGATCGCCAATGCAGCAGACAGGGGAGAGAGCTGTCTGTAAACATAACAGGTCTCTCTCCTGTCTGCAAGGACATGCTGCTTTGTATCTCTCTGCACAGCATGTCTCCTTAGTACATAGTTACATAGATAGTCTGGCTGAAAAAAGACAAAAGTCCATCCAGTTCAACCATTAAAGAAAAGAAGTTATAATCCTACACTCACTTTTGATCCAGAGGAAGGCAAAAACCACCGCAAAGCACGGTCCAATTTGCTCCTGCTGGGGAACAAAATTCCTTCCTGATCCCCCGAGAGGCAATCAGATATTCCGTGGATCACCTTTACCTATAAATGTTATATCCAGAAATATTCTGTGTATCCAAGAAAGAATCCAGGACTTTCCTACAGCAATCCAATGAGCTGGCCACAATCAACTCTTCAGGGAGCAAAGCACACACAGTTAACCCTTTGATGGCTCCAGATGTTAACCCCTTCCTGCTCAGTGTCATTAGTACAGTGTCAATGCTTTTTATTAGCACTGATCACTGTATTGGTGTCACTGGGGATGTCAGTGACACCAAGTCAGTTCCCCCTAGTGCCAGAATGCCCGCCGCAGTCCCGCTGTAAGTCGCTGATCACCGCCATTACTTGAAGTATAAAAAAAATTTAAATTCCAGTATCTATACCGCCATTTGTAGACACTACAACTTTAACTTAAACCAATTAATTTACATGTATTGGGATTTTTTTTAGCAAAGACACGGAGCAGAATACATTTTGGCCGAAATTTATGATGACATTTGATTTTTTTAATTTTTTTACTGAACATGTTTAATAGCAAAAAGTCAAAAATATTTTTTTATCTCAAAATTGTCAGGTTTGTTTGTTTATAGCGCATAAAATAAAAAATGCAGAGGCGATGGAATACCACCGAAAGAAAGCTCTGTTTGTGGGAAAAAAGGACATAAATTTCATTTGGCTGCAGCGTTGCATGACCGCGCAATTGTCAGTTAAAGCAATGTAGCACCGTATCACAAAAATTGGCCTGGTCAGGAAGGAGGGGGAAATCCTCAGTGATCAGTGCTTTTTATTAGCACTGATCACTGTACTGGTGTCACTGGGGATGTCAGTGACACCAAGTCAGTTCCCCCCCAGTGTCAGAATGCCTGCAGCAGTCCCGCTATAATTCGCTGATCACCGCCATTACTTGTAGTATAAAAAAAATTAAAATCCCAGTATCTATACCGCCATTTGTAAACGCTATAACTTTCACGTAAACGTAAACCAATTCATTTACACGTATTGGGATTGTTTTTCAGCAAAGACACGGAGCAGAATACATTTCTCTCCCCACCATCCAAGGTTCAGTGATCCTTTAACTTTCCCATGTCATCAAGGTGAGAATTTCTTCTTTGGAGTCTGGAATGTATGATGCTTATCAGGTTGTCAATGGGAGGGCGAGTGACTCCTTATCAGGTTGTCAATGGGAGGGCAAGTGACTCCTTATCAGGTTGTCAATGGGAGGGTGAGTGACTCCATTGTAGCCCTGCACAGCCTCAGGCATCACCTTGGTGAACTTGAGTGATTTGCATAGGATTTCCTTGTTCATATGAGAGTCTAACGGTGTCACAAAACACAGCTCAGTGTCTTCTACAACTCGGGACGGACAGGTAGGAACACACGGGAGGGGAGAGCTCCATCCCAACCAAACCATCTTCTCTTTGTTACCTTTCTTACCATTGTCTGTAGAGTTTCTGCTTCACTGGTTGGTGGTCTTCAGGAGATAACTCAGGACAGATACAAAGTCCTTCATTATCGTAGATCTGCTTGATGTTATTATTATTATACAGGATTTATATAGAGCCAACAGTTTGCTCAGCGCTTTCCAATATAACAGGAGACAATGCAGCAACAATACAGTTCAATACAAGAGGGTTAGGAGGGCCTGATCCTTGGAGCTTACAATCTAGGAGATAATTGTTGAAGAACACATTCCAATGGTTGGTGGTCTTCAGGAGATAACTCAGGATAGATACAAAGTCCTTCATTGTTGTAGATCTGCTTGATGTTCCTCAGAGATAATTGTCGAAGAATGCATTCCAACGGTTGGTGGTCTTCAGGAGATAACTCAGGATAGATACAAAGTCCTTCGTTGTTGTAGATCTGCTTGATGTTCCTCAGAGATAATTGTTGAAGAACGCGTTCCAATGGTTGGAGGTCTTTAGGAGATAACTGAGGATAGATACAAAGTCGTTCGTTATGGTAGATCTGCTTGATGTTCTTCAGAGATAATTGTTGAAGAATGTGTTTTAATGGTTGGTGGTCTGCAGGATATAACTCAGGATAGATACAAAGTCATTTGTTGTAGTAGATCTGCTTGATGTTCCTCAGAAATAATTGTTGAAGAATGCATTCCAACGATTGGAGGTCTTCAGGAGATAATTCAGGATAAATACAAAGTCATTTGAGTCCTTCGTTATGGTAGATCTGCTTGATGTTCCTCAGAGATAATTGTTGAAGAACGCATTCCAATGGTTGGAGGTCTTCAGGAGATAACTGAGGATAGATACAAAGTCCTTCGTTATCGTAGATCTGCTTGATGTTCCTCAGAGATAATTGTTGAAGAACACGTTCCAATGGTTGGAGGTCTTCAGGAGATAACTCAGGATAGATGCAAAGTCATTCATTATGGTAGATCTGCTTGATGTTCCTCAGAGATAATTGTTGAAGAATGCGTTCCAACGGTTGATGGTCTTCAGGAGATAACTCAGGACAGATACAAAGTCCTTCGTTATGGTAGATCTGCTTGATGTTCCTCAGGGATAATTGTTGAAGAACGCGTTCCAACGGTTGGAGGTCTTCAGGAGATAACTCAGGACAGATACAAAGTCCTTCGTTATCGTAGATCTGCTTGATGTTCCTCAGAGATAATTGTTGAAGAACGCGTTCCAACGGTTGATGGTCTTCAGGAGATAACTCAGGACAGATACAAAGTCCTTTGTTATAGTAGATCTGCTTGATGTTCCTCAGAGATAATTGTTGAAGAACGCGTTCCAACGGTTGGAGGTCTTCAGGAGATAACTCAGGATAGATACAAAGTCCTTCGTTATGGTAGATCTGCTTGATGTTCCTCAGAGATAATTGTTGAAGAAAACGTTCCAACAGTTGGAGGTCTTCAGGAGATAACTCAGGATAGATGCAAAGTCATTCGTTATGGTAGATCTGCTTGATGTTCCTCAGAGATAATTGTTGAAGAATGCGTTCCAACGGTTCATGGTCTTCAGGAGATAACTCAGGATAGATACAAAGTCCTTCGTTATGGTAGATCTGCTTGATGTTCCTCAGAGATAATTGTTGAAGAAAGCGTTCCAACGGTTGGAGGTCTTCAGGAGATAACTCAGGACAGATACAAAGTCCTTCGTTATAGTAGATCTGCTTGATGTTCCTCAGAGATAATTGTTGAAGAACGCGTTCCAACGGTTGATGGTCTTCAGGAGATAACTCAGGACAGATACAAAGTCCTTTGTTATAGTAGATCTGCTTGATGTTCCTCAGAGATAATTGTTGAAGAACGCGTTCCAACGGTTGGAGGTCTTCAGGAGATAACTCAGGATAGATACAAAGTCCTTCGTTATGGTAGATCTGCTTGATGTTCCTCACAGATGATTGTTGAAGAAAACGTTCCAACGGTTGGAGGTCTTCAGGAGATAACTCAGGATAGATGCAAAGTCATTCGTTATGGTAGATCTGCTTGATGTTCCTCAGAGATAATTGTTGAAGAATGCGTTGCAACGGTTGGAGGTCTTCAGGAGATAACTAAGGATAGATACAAAGTCCTTCGTTATCGTAGATCTGCTTGATGTTCCTCAGAGATAATTGTTGAAGAAAACGTTCCAACGGTTGGAGGTCTTCAGGAGATAACTCAGGACAGATACAAAGTCCTTCGTTATCGTAGATCTGCTTGATGTTCCTCAGAGATAATTGTTGAAGAACGCGTTCCAACGCTTGGTGGGACTCCACATGGTCATTTCAGCATCTGGCTTTCATTTGTTTTCTTATAGATTTAACAATTTTTTTTGTTTGCAAATAAGCTGATTTTTTTATGGCCGAAAGTGAAGGACTCCCATGGCAATAAAGCCTCACCGGAGGTCTAATCCTTCTCCACTCTATCCTAAACTAAAATTAAAATGTTTTGGGTACAGATATACTTTACGGGACAGATTTTTCAGAGTTCTCGGCTCTGTAAACCTTCTGTGCCCATTATGAGGGGTTCCCACCATCCCTGTGCTGAGTTCCCGGGTCTGCACACCTGCTGTGCACATTATGAGGGGTTTCCACCATCCCTGTGCTGAGTTCCCGGGTCTGCACACCTGCTGTGCCCATTATGAGGGGTTCCCACCATCCTTGTGCTGCGTTCCTACCTCTGTACACATTCTGTGTCTATTATGATGGGTTCCCACCATCCCTGTGCTGAGTTCCCAGGTCTGCACACTTGCTGTGCCCATTATGAGGGGTTCCCACCATCCCTGTGCTGCGTTCCTGCCTCTGTACACATTCTGTGTCTATTATGATGGGTTCCCACCATCCCTGTGCTGAGTTCCCAGGTCTGCACAGTCGCTGTGCCCATTATGAAGGGTTCCCACCATCTCTGTGCTGAGTTCCCGGGTCTGTGCCTCTGCTGTGTACATTATGAGGGGTTCCCACCATCCCTGTACTGAGTTCCTGGGTCTGTACAGCTGTTGTGCCCATTATGAGGGATTCTCACCATCCCTGTGCTGAGTTCCTGGGTCTGTACACCCGCTGTGCCCATTATGAGGGGTTCCCACCATCCCTGTGTTGAGTTCCCGGGTCTGTACACCTGTTGTGCCCATTATGGGGGATTCTCACCATCCCTGTACTGAGTTCCCGGGTCTGTACACCCGCTGTGCCCATTATGAGGGGTCCCCACCATTTAATTATTATTACTAAAAACAATTGTGTCATACAGAGTGGCCCTGGGTGTTAAAAACACAAAAGGTATTCTTTTTTTTTTTTTTTGTACAACACCTAAAACTGAGGGGCGTATTCTCTGTAAACTGAACTTGTGATTTGGGAAAATACCAAATTATGGCCACTAGAAGGAGCTGATGAGCATACTAGTTTCCTATGATACTGAGTGCCATCTAGTGGCCATAATGCAGTATTTTCCCCAATCACACTTACTATGTTGTATATGATAGGGCTATTTATAATTAGCGATGGGGGGGGGCTTTCTGATCCCCGGTGAGTATAGCTGTAAGCTGGTGTGTGACTCCTGAAGAGGGCGCAATGTTTGCTCCGAAACGCGTCGTGGTAATAAAGAGGTTTTATTTTTTCCTTTCTGGAATCTATTCTAGTTTGGGTTCCACTCCAAGGTACGCAGTGTATGTTCAACACATCCCTGAATCAACCTCTTAGAGGTCTTGGATCTGACTGACAGATTGTGGGGGGGGGGGCTGTTGATGCTGGGGTGTCTATTGTTGCTGGTGGGGTCTTTTTTTTTTTGCTGGGGTAGATGTATTGTTGCTGGGGGGAGTCTATTTCTGATGGCTGCTGGAAGGTTTATTGATGCTGGCTGATAGTGGATCCTGTTTTGTTTGGGGGGGGGGTCTTTTGTTGCTGAGGTAGACCTACTGTTGCTGAGAGGGGTATGATGCTGGCTGCTGGAGGGTCTATTGATGCTGGCTGATAGTGGATCCTGTTTTGTTTGGGGGGGGTCTTTTGTTACTGAGGTAGACCTACTGTTGCTGAGAGGGGTATGATGCTGGCTGCTGGAGGGTCTATTGATGCTGGCTGATAGTGGATCCTGTTTTGTTTGGGGGGGGTCTTTTGTTACTGAGGTAGACCTACTGTTGCTGAGAGGGGTATGATGCTGGCTGCTGGAGGGTCTATTGATGCTGGCTGCTGGGGGAACTATTGCTGCTGGGGTAGGTCTGTTGTTGCTGGGGGGAGTCCATTTCTGCTGGCTGCTGGAAAGTTTATTGATGCTGGCTGATAGTGGATCCTGTTTTGTTTGGGGGGGGGGTCTTTTGTTGCTGAGGTAGACCTGCTGTTGCTGAGAGGGGTATGATGCTGGCTGCTGGAGGGTCTATTGATGCTGGTTGCTGGGGGAACTATTGCTGCTGGGGTAGGTCTGTTGTTTCTGATGAGGGATTTATTGGTGCTGAAAGGGTTCTTTTGTTGCTGAGGGGGGTCTATTCTTGCTCTGGAGAATCTAGGGTCTCTGGGGTGGTCTATTGTTTCTGAGGGGGTATTTGTTGCTGGGGACAATCTATTGGTTCTGGGATGAACCTAATGTTGCTGAGAAGGAACTCTTTTGTTACTGGAGATGATCTATTGTTGCTGGGGGAAATCTATTGTTGCTGGTGAGAAATGTATGGTTGCTGAGGAAGGGGGTCTATTGTTGCTGATAAGATCTGTTGTTGCTGGAGGGGGGATCAATTGTTGCTGCCTGCTGGAGTGTCTATTATCACTGCCTGCTGGGGGTCTACTGATGCTGGATGGTAGATGATCTATGGATGCCAGCTGCTGAGGGATTACATTTTTGTTGGGAGGTCTATAGTTACTGGGACTGTTACTGTGGGGATCTATTGCTGTTGGCTGTGGAAGGGTCTATTGATGCTGCCTGCTGGGGAACTATCACTGCTGGGGTGGGTCTGTTGTTGCTGATGGGGGATTTATTGTTGCTGAGATAGTCCTTTTGCTTCTAAAGTGTTGCTCGGGTGATCTGTTATTGCTGGATGATCTATTGCTGCTGGAGAGGATCTATTGTTGATGATGGGAGGTGTATTGTTTCTGTGGGGTTTACTTCTGCTAAAAGGAATCTGTTGTTGCTGGGGGATCTATTGTTACCAGTGGAAGATTTATTGTTGCTGACGGAGGTATCTTGTTGCTGGGAGATCTACAATTGCTGGTAAAGGATGTATTGTTGCTGAGGGGGGTTGTTACTGAGGGGTATATATTGTTGGTGGAGTGATTTGTTGTTGCTGAGGGGGTTCTTTTATTACTGAGAGGGTCTCTTGTTGCTGTGGTGATCTATTATTTCTGGGGGGTCTTTTATTGCTAGGGAAGATCTACTGTTGTTGAAGGGATATGCTGTTGCTGGAGTGGATCTACTGTAGCTGGTGAGGGATTTATTGTTGCTGAAGGGTTTATTTTGTAGCTGAGGTAGGTGTAATGTTGCTGAGGGAAGGGGATCTATTGTTTCGGAGGTGATCGATTGTTACTGAGGTGATCGACTGTTGCTGGGTGGAATTTATGTTGCTAATCTGTAACTCTGTAACACCAATATTATGACTTATAAGGGGCTTCTAAAGAGTCTCCTATGGAAAATCTAGGGTACTAAAGTTTGTTGTCATTTCACGGGCGCACGTAAATAGAAGGTTTGGGTATATACACGGCTCGAAAAAATGAAAGGAAGACTTTGAAAACCCATCAGATCTGAATGGGGAGGAATCTCCTGCTGGATCTCTATCCTGACATGGACGGGGGATGGGTGAGGAACGTAAGGACGCCCCATTGTTGGATGGAAATGAAAATGATCGACCTACAGAGGACTGAATTCAGAGACACCCTGAAAATCAAAGTGAAGAAATTATGCAGCAGGTGAGTCCATGTTGGTGAAATTCCCTTACAGCAACTCAGAATGGTCCTCAGTAGTCCGTATGTCCCCCACGTGCTTGTATGCATGCCTGACAACGTCGGGGGAGGGTCCTAATGAGACCACGGATGGTGTCCTGGGGGATTTCCTCCCAGATCTGCACCAGGGTTTCACTGAGCTCCTGGACAGTCTGAGGGGCAACCTGGTGGCGTTGGATGGACCGAAACATGACATCCCAGAGGTGTTCTATTGGATTTAGGTTAGGCGAACGTGGGGGGCCATTCAATGGTATCAATTCCTTCATCCTCCAGGAACTACCTGCATACTCTCCCCACATGAGGCTGGGCATTGTCGTCTATCAGGAGGAACCCAGGACCCACTGCACCAGAAGGAACCCCCGGACCCACTGCACCAGAAGGAACCACGGACCCACTGCACCAGGAGGAACCCCGGACCCACTGCACCAGAAGGAACCCCGGACCCACTGCACCAGAAGGAAGCCAGGACCCACTGCACCAGGAGGAAATCAGGACCCACTGCACCAGGAGGAACCTAGAACCCACTGCACCAGGAGGAACCTAGAACCCACTGCACCAGGAGGAACCCAGGACCCACTGCACCAGGAGGAACCCAGGACAGACTACACCAGGAGGAACCCAGGACCCACTGCACCAGCGTAGGGTCTGACAATGGGTCCAAGGATTTCATCCCGATACCTAATGGCAGTCAGGGCGCCATTGTCTAGCCTGTAGAAGTCTGTGAGTTCCTCCATGGATATGCCTCCCCAGACCATCACTGACCCACCACCAATACGGTCATGCTGAACCATGTTACAGGCAGCAGAACGTTCTCCACGGCTTCTCCAGACCCTTTCATGTCTTTCACATGTGCTCAGGGGGAACCTGCTCTCATCTGTGAAAAGCACAAGTCGAGAGTGGTGGACCTGCCAATTCTGGTGTTCAATGGCAAATGCAGACTGAGCTCTGTGGTGCCGGGCAGTGAGCACAGGACCCACTAGAGGACGTCGGGCCCTCAGGCCACCCTCATGAAGTCTGTTTCTGATTGTTTGGTCAGAGACATTCACACCAGTGGCCTGCTGGAGGTCATTTTGTAGGGCTCTGGCAGGGCTCATCCTGTTCCTCCTTGCACAAAGGAGCAGATACCGGTCCTGCTAATGGGTTAAGGACCTTCTACTGCCCTGTCCAGCTCTCCCAGAGTACCTGCCTATAAATCATGACATTAATGAGTCCATAAAGTGACAAGGTGATGACAATATATAGTGTCACTGCAAGGTGACTAATGGTGATAAATAAGGTGACAATAGTGATAAATCAATGTCCAAAAGGAAAGTGATGCAATTTGAGGATCCAGTATTATGATCTCAGAATATAGTGATCGACTTTCTATATCCAATAATATGGTGATTTGCCGGGTAAATAGAAGAATTGCGCACTCACCAGATGCGCAATAAAACCACACATTAAAGATATAAACTCTCAATGGTCAGCCGGAGGTCCTCTTAAGGATATGCACAGCCTGGTCTGGAGTTCCCTCTCTGAATCATCAGTGGTCAGCAGTACCTCTATCGTCCTCCTTACACAGCTCTGTGGGTGGTTAAGCTCACAAAGAGCCCAAAGAAAGGATGCCAAATAGTGTAATACTGCTTCAGAGGGTATTTATTTCTTCCAATACAGGTGTATACATAGAAAAAGACACTGACCATAAATGTATCCAAAGATGGCCGTCAGACCTGCACGAGGTGGTGTGTCGTCACCACGTTGCAGCTCCTCCCTCATGTGTTTCATGCTATAGCACATAATCATAGGGGGTGATTGTGTGCTATAGCACGAAACGCGTCAGTGAGGAGCTGCAATGTCATGACGCCAGCCGTCTTTGGATACATTTATGGTCAGTGTCTTTTTCTATGTATACACCTGTATTGGAAGAAATAAATACCCTCTGAAGCAGTATTACACTATTTGGCATCCTTTCTTTGGGCTCTTTGTGAGCTTAACCACCCACAGAGCTGTGTAAGGAGGACGATAGAGGTACTGCTGACCACTGATGATTCAGAGAGGGAACTCCACACCAGGCTGTGCATATCCTTAAGAGGACCTCCGGCTGACCATTGAGAGTTTATATCTTTAATGCGTGGTTTTATTGCGCATCTGGTGAGTGCGCAATTCTTCTATTTACCCGGCACATCACCATATAATTGGATATAGAAAGTCGATCACTATATTCTGAGATCATAATACTGGATCCTCAAATTGCATCACTTTCCTTTTGGACATTGATTTATCACTATTGTCACCTTATTTAGCACCATTAGTCACCTTGCAGTGACACAATATATTGTCATCACCTTGTCACTCTATGGACTCATTAATCTCATGATTTATGGTCACTTTACATGCAATTATAATCACTTTGAATACTATTTGATAAAGTAAAATGCTTTTTTTTTTTTGTTGGTTCATATACAGTTGTGTTCAAAATAATAGCAGTCAGACATCACTAACCGGATCAATCACTGTTTTTGGTGGAAATGATATTTCTACATGGCAAATAATTTCCTAGCAGGTGTAGTAGAGTCATAGAAATCCAACAGACCCAACAGCCATGACATGCATGCTGCTGATTCTGTGTCATTGAATCACTCATTGAAAGGGGCGTGTTCAAAATAATAGCCGTGTGGAGTTCTATTAGTGAGGTCATTCATTCTTTGATAAACAGGTGGCAATTATTGCCCTTATTTAAGGAAGGAAGGCAGCAAATGTTGGACATGCTGGTTACAGTGCATTTCTCTCTGAAATTCTGAGGAAAATGGGTCGTTCCAGACATTGTTCAGAAGAACAGCGTACCTTTATTAAAAAGTTGATTGGAGAGGGGAAAACATATAAAGAAGTGCAGAAAATGATCGGTTGCTCAGCTAAAATGATGGCAAATGCTTTAAAATGGCAACCAAAACCTGAAAGACGCGGAAGAAAGCGAAAAACTACCATTGGAATGGATAGAAGAATAGCCAAAATGGGGCGGACTCAGCCAACAATCAGCTCCAGGAAGATGAAAGAAGGTGTGACGTTCCCTGTGAGGACTCAGCCAACAATCAGCTCCAGGAAGATGAAAGAAGGTGTGACGTTCCCTGTGAGGACTGTTACAATTAGAAGACACCTATGTGAAGCCAAGCTATCTGCAAGAAGTCCCCGCAAAGTCCCACTGTTGGGAAAAAGACGTGTGCTGAAGAGGTTACAATCTGCCAAAGAGCACATTGACCGGCCTAAAGAGAAATGGCGCAACATTTTGTGGACTGATGAAAGTAAGATTGTTCTTTTTGGGTCTAGTGGGCGGAGACAGTTTGTCAGACGACCCCCAAACACTGAATTCAAGCCACAGTACACTGTGAAGACCGTGAAGCATGGTGGTGCAAGCATCATGATATGGGGATGTTTCTCATACTACGGTGTTGGGCCTATTTATCGCATACCAGGGATCATGGATCAGTTTGAATACATCAGAATACTTGAAGAGGTCATGCTGCCTTATGCTGAAGAGGAAATGCCCTTGAAATGGGGGTTCCAACAAGACAACGACCCCAAACACACCAGTAAATGTGCAACATCTTGGTTCCAGACCAACAAGATGGACGTTATGGAGTGGCCAGCCCAATCCCCGGATCTTAATCCAATAGAAAACTTGTGGGGTGACATCAAAAATGCAGTTTCTGAGACAAAACCAAGAAATAGAGAAGAACTGTGGAATGTGGTCCAATCATCCTGGGCTGGAATACCTGATCACAGGGGCCAGAAGTTGGGGGACTCCATGCAACACAGATGTACAGCAGTTCTCAGAAACAGTGCGACTACAACCAAATATTCATGAAGTCATTCAAAGGAAAGCAAAATCTTCAAACATTTCTCAGTTTATATAGTGAATGTTGGAGTTTGTAAAGAAGAATACAAACACTGTGATTTTTTTGAACCGTCTAATATTCACTTTTCTTCAATCTTTTTAGAGGAACAACACAAATTTGATGTATTTTTCTTCATGTTGTGATTTGGAATAGAATGTGTCGTGTTCCCAATGCATTTGTGTGGATGGAAATAAAAGGATTAGAAGGATTTTCAGCTTTATTCACTTTTTTCAACACACTGCTATTATTTTGAACACAACTGTATATGTTTTATAATTGTCTTTGCACCTTTTGATTCATTGCACTTTATTTGATACTTGACATTCTTATCTCAGCGCTGCACCTGCTTTGTATATTACTGGTTTGGAAGCTTTTTTTGGTACCTTTTTGGTGTCACAGCAGCAAGCCTATAGCGCTCACTTTTCCAATTCTGTGTTTTTAGAGGAACTGCCTGTCTCCTGGAATCTCCTCCATGCTCTTGTCTCCTGGAATCTCCTCCATGCTCTTGTCTCCTGGAATCTCCTCCATGCTCTTGTCTCCTGGAATCTCCTCCATGCTCTTGTCTCCTGGAATCTCCTCCATGCTCCCGTCTCCTGGAATCTCCTCCATGCTCCTGTCTCCTGGAATCTCCTCCATGCTCTTGTCTCCTGGAATCTCCTCCATGCTCTTGTCTCCTGGAATCTCCTCCATGCTCCCATCTCCTGGAATCTCCTCCATGCTCCCGTCTCCTGGAATCTCCTCCATGCTCTTGAGACTGTGCTGGGAGACACAGCAAACCTTCTGGCAATGGCAGGTATTGATGTGCCATCCTGGAGGAGTTGGACTGCCTGTGCAACCTCTGTAGGGTCCAGGTATCGCCTCATGCTACCAGTAGTGACACCGACCCTAGCCAAATGCAGTCATAAAAGAGGAGTCAAGAAAACAGTCAGAAAAGATGAGTAGGGAAAAAATGTCAGTGGCCTCCAACTGTAAAACCATTCCTGTTTTGGGGGTCATTTCATTGTTGCCCATCTAGTTCACCTGTTGTTAATTTCATTATCACCAAAGCAGCTGAAACTGATGAACACCCCTCTCTGCTACTTACCTGACCAGATCCATATCCCAGGAGTGTCATTGGTTTGATGCTGTACTCTGATTAAAAGACTTCCATTCATTTTTAAAACTTTGTCTTTTATATTTAACCAAAAAAATGGGTAATTTATTCTGTTTCTGTGCCCTAGTATTAACTTTAGTGCGTTCTTTTACAGAAATTTTGCGTTTCCTAGACCTTAGCAGTAATATTGTGTGACAAAAAAATATGGCAACTACCGCTATTTTATTCTCTAGGGTCTCGGCTCTCAGAAAATATATCACGTTTTGGGGGGTTTATGCCATCTTCAGGCCTAAAAAGATTTTTTTAAATGTGATCCAAATAAAAAAGCAAAAACGGCTCTTTCAGCGAAAAAGTATCGGGAAGCGAGTTCAGAACCTAGTCTGGGGAGGGGAAAAAAGAATTCTACCGTGACAGGAAAAGTCAGAGATGAGCTGACAGATCCCGCCCTGTATGGGGGTTTGTTCAGAGATGTAGTGATGGGACCGTCAATCCTAATGACAGTTGCAGAGGACAGATGATTGGCCTAACAAAGGAGTAATAGAAGAATGTTTCTAGAGAAGACAGTTTACACAGCAGGAGCCGGAGAGTCAATGAGGTGACAGAACAGCCGGATGGTAGAATCACACACATCAAAAAACAGTCAAATCCCTTTTGTTGGCATAAATAAGGGGGATATGATCTCCATGTATAATACATAAGGGGGGGATATGATCTCCATGTATAATACATAAGGGGGATATGATCTCCATGTATAATACATAAGGGGGGGATATGATCTCCATGTATAATACATAAGGGGGGATATGATCTCCATGTATAATACATAAGGGGGGACATGATCACCATGTATAATACATAAGGGGGGATATGATCTCCATGTATAATACATAAGGGGGATATGATCTCCATGTATAATACATAAGGGGGGGATATGATCTCCATGTATAATACATAAGGGGGGGATATGATCACCATGTATAATACATAAGGGGGGATATGATCTCCATGTATAATACATAAGGGGGGATATGATCTCCATGTATAATACATAAGGGGGATATGATCTCCATGTGTAATACATAAGGGGGGATATGATCTCCATGTATAATACGTACGGGGGGATATGATCACCATGTATAATACATAAGGGGGATATGATCTCCATGTATAATACATAAGGGGGGGATATGATCTCCATGTATAATACATAAGGGGGATATGATCTCCATGTATAATACATAAGGGGGGGATATGATCTCCATGTATAATACATAAGGGGGGATATGATCTCCATGTATAATACATAAGGGGGGATATGATCTCCATGTATAATACATAAGGGGGATATGATCTCCATGTATAATACATAAGGGGGGGATATGATCTCCATGTATAATACATAAGGGGGGATATGATCTCCATGTACAATACATAAGAGGGGTATGATCTCCATGTATAATACGTAAGGGGGGATATGATCTCCATGTATAATACATAAGGGGGATATGATCTCCATGTATAATACATAAGGGGGGATATGATCACCATGTATAATACATAAGGGGGGATATGATCTCCATGTATAATACATAAGGGGGGGATATGATCTCCATGTATAATACATAAGGGGGGATATGATCTCCATGTATAATACATAAGGGGGATATGATCTCCATGTATAATACATAAGGGGGGATATGATCTCCATGTATAATACATAAGGGGGGATATGATCTCCATGTATAATACATAAGGGGGGATGTGATCTCCAT
Organism: Staurois parvus; assembly: GCF_062004578.1. NCBI lineage: Eukaryota > Metazoa > Chordata > Amphibia > Anura > Ranidae > Staurois > Staurois parvus. The sequence continues at coordinate 134,886 of NW_028319667.1, read as the reverse complement.
GTATAATACATAAGGGGGGATATGATCACCATGTATAATACATAAGGGGGATATGATCTCCATGTATAATACATAAGGGGGGATATGATCTCTATGTATAATACATAAGGGGGGATATGATCTCCATGTATAATACATAAGGGGGGATATGATCTCCATGTATAATACATAAAGGGGGGGATATGATCTCCATGTATAATACATAAGGGGGGATATGATCTCCATGTATAATACATAAGGGGGGGGTATGATCACCATGTATAATACATAAGGGGGATATGATCTCCATGTATAATACATAAGGGGGATATGATCTCCATGGATAATACATAAGGGGGGATATGTTCACCATGTATAATACATAAGGGGGGGTATGATCTCCATGTATAATACATAAGGGGGGTATGATCTCCATGTATAATACATAAGGGGGGATATGATCTCCATGTATAATACATAAGGGGGGATATGATCTCCATGTTTAATACATCAGTGGTTCATATAGTGAGCTCGGTGTAGTTATTCACCCTGAGGTCATCACAGAGGACAAGGGGGCGCTCTTTACATCTGGAGGAAAAGAAATGTATCCTCCGAACACAGAAAGGTTTCTTCACAGTGAGAGCTGTGAGAATGTGGAATAGACTCCCTCCAGAGTTGGTTGTGGCCAGCTCAGTGGATTGCTGTAGGAAAGTCCTGGATCCTTTCTTGGATACACAGAATATAACTGGATATAACATTTATAGGGAAAGTTGATCCAGGGAATATCCGATTGCCTCTCGGGGGATCAGGAAGGAATTGTTTCCCTGCAGGAGCACATTGGATCGTGCTTTGCTGGGTTTTTTCCTTCCTCTGGATCAGCTGTGGGTGTAGGATTATGGTTGAACTGGATGGACTTTTGTCTCTTTTCAGCCAAACTAACTATCTAACCATCTATCCATCTATGGCCGGCTTTAGTGAGAGTTTGTTGAGTATTTCTTCTGGGGAATATTTGCATTTTATGATGCTTATGAGGCTGGTATGGGGAGGGTGTAACCCTACACAGCTTCAGGCAGCTGGTTGGTGATCATGAATGACTGTCCTAGGATTTCCTTGTTCATATGTCCCAGAACACAGCTCAGTGTCTTCTACAACACAGGACTGACAGGTAGGAGAGAACAGGAGGAACAGGTAGGGACACCCCGGAGGGGAGAGCTCCATCCCACCCACAGAGACTTCTTTTTTGTTACATTTCTTACCATCGTCTGTAGTTTCTGCTTCCTGTATGTGAAAACAGAGATGTTCTTTGCATGATTATTTGGTGGTCTGCAGAAGGCAGTTCTGGAGGGAGATGAAGTAACTCATTAGCACGGAGCTTCTTTCGGTTCCTGAGAGAGGAGTCTTGAAAAACACGTTACAACGGTTGGTGCGCCGCTTGGGATTCCATGAGGTCATTTTAGTGTTTGCCTTTCATTTTTTCTTTGTAGATTCCCACCGCCCTATAATAGAAGTTCTGCTACAGGGAGGCAGGGCTGCGCAAAATCATGTATATATTTATATATATATATGAAAATCCTTCTAATCCTTTTATTTCCATCCACACAAATGCATTGGGAACACGACACATTCTATTCCAAATCACAACATGAAGAAAAATACATCAAATTTGTGTTGTTCCTCTAAAAAAATGGAAGAAAAGTGAATATTAGACGGTTCAAAAAAATCTCAGTGTTTGTATTCTTCTTTACAAACTCAAACATTCACTATATAAACTGAGAAATGTTTGAAGATTTTGCTTTCCTTTGAATGACTTCATGAATATTTGGTTGTAGTCGCACTGTTTCTGAGAACTGCTGTACATCTGTGTTACATGGAGTCCCCCAACTTCTGGCCCCTGTGATCAGGTATTCCAGCCCAGGATGATTGGACCACATTCTACAGTTCTTCTCTATTTCTTGGTTTTGCCTCAGAAACGGCATTTTTGATGTCACCCCACAAGTTTTCTATTGGATGAAGATCCGGGGATTGGGCTGGCCACTCCATAACGTCCATCTTGTTGGTCTGGAACCAAGATGTTGTACGTTTACTGGTGTGTTTGGGGTCGTTGTCTTGTTGGAACACCCATTTCAAGGGCATTTCCTCTTCAGCATAAGGCAGCATGACCTCTTCAAGTATTCTGATGTATTCAAACTGATCCATGATCCCTGGTATGCGATAAATAGGCCCAACACCGTAGTATGAGAAACATCCCCATATCATGATGCTTGCACCACCATGCTTCACGGTCTTCACAGTGTACTGTGGCTTGAATTCAGTGTTTGGGGGTCGTCTGACAAACTGTTTCCGCCCACTAGACCCAAAAAGAACAATCTTACTTTCATCAGTCCACAAAATGTTGCGCCATTTCTCTTTAGGCCGGTCAATGTGCTCTTTGGCAGATTGTAACCTCTTCAGCACACGTCTTTTTTCCAACAGTGGGACTTTGCGGGGACTTCTTGCAGATAGCTTGGCTTCACATCGGCGTCTTCTAATTGTAACAGTCCTCACAGGGAACGTCACACCTTCTTTCATCTTCCTGGAGCTGATTGTTGGCTGAGTCCGCCCCATTTTGGCTATTCTTCTATCCATTCCAATGGTAGTTTTTTGCTTTCTTCCACGTCTTTCAGGTTTTGGTTGCCATTTTAAAGCGTTTGCCATAATTTTAGCTGAGCAGCCGATCATTTTCTGCACTTCTTTATATGTTTTCCCCTCCAATCAACTTTTTAATCAAGGTACGCTGTTCTTCTGAACAATGTCTGGAACGACCCATTTTCCTCAGAATTTCAGAGAGAAATGCACTGTAACCAGCATGTCCAACATTTGCTGCCTTCCTTCCTTAAATAAGGGCAATAATTGCCACCTGTTTATCAAAGAATGAATGACCTCACTAATAGAACTCCACACTGCTATTATTTTGAACACGCCCCTTTCAATGAGTGATTCAATGACACAGAATCAGCAGCATGCATGTCATGACTGTTGGGTCTGTTGGATTTCTATGACTCTACTACACCTGCTAGTAAATTATGTGCCCTGTAGAAATATCATTTCCACCAAAAACAGTGATTGATCCGGTTAGTGATGTCTGACTGCTATTATTTTCAACACAACTGTATATATATATATATATATATATATATATATATTTATATATATATATAAATGATTTAAATTTCTGGGTAGGGCGCACACGCAAGCAACACCCTACCTGCAGTGCCATTGGCGGATACGGATGTCAATCACCGGCTCCCAGACGGAGATTCCCCGCCGGCACCCGCTGATCGCCGATGAAGCAGACAGGGGAGAGACCTATCTGTAAACATAACAGGTCTCTCTCCTGTCTGCAAGGACATGCTGCTTTGTATCTCTCTGCACAGCATGTCTGCTTAGTACATAGTTACATAGTTAGTCTGGCTGAAAAAAAGACAAAAGTCCATCCAGTTCAACCATTAAAGAAAAGAAGTTATAATCCTACACCCACAGTAGATCCAGAGGAAGGCAAAAAACCCAGCAAAGCACGATCCAATTTGCTCCTGCTGGGAAATAATTCCTTCCTGATCCCCCGAGAGGCAATCGGATATTCCCGGGATCAACTTTACCTATAAATGTTATATCCAGTTATATTCTGTGTATCCAAGAAAGAATCCAGGACTTTCCTACAGCAATCCACTGAGCTGGTCACAACCAACTCTTGAGGGAGCAAAGCACACACAGCACACAGTTAACCCTTTGATGGCCCCAGATGTTAACCCCTTCCTGCCCAGTGCCATTAGTACAGTGTCAGTGCTTTTTATTAGCACTGATCACTGTATTGGTGTCACTGGGGATGTCAGTGACACCAAGTCAGTTCCCCCCCAGTGCCAGAATGCCCACCGCAGTCCTGCTGTAAGTCGCTGATCACCGCCATTACTCGTAATATAAAAAAAATTAAAATAAAAATTCCAGTATCTATACCGCCATTTGTAAACGCTATAAATTTCAGGTAAACCAATTAATTTACAGGTTTCGGGGTTTTTTTTAGCAAAGACACGGAGCAGAATACATTTTTACCGAAAATTATGAAGAAATTTGATTTTTTAAAGTTTTTTTTACTTGACATGTTTAAAGTAGAACTATAAAGAAAATGTTTTTGTTTTAATTTTGGATGGAGTAAGGGAGGGTTATAACCCCCATCAGTTTTTTTTGTCATCTGTGTCCCCATTGGTTAGATTTCCCTTCACTTCCTTCTCCCATAGCTAAAACAGGACGTGAGATGGAATCCCTCTGAAGTGATGGTATCCCAGAACTAATGTCTCCATGGAAAGATTTCCCTTCTATTCCTGTTCTGGTGTCAACCTAAAATTTGGGATTTTTCTTCACTTTTGACAACAGTAAACAGGACAAAAAGAGAGAGAGGGAATCTCCGTAACGGCAGGGGGGGGGGCACAGACAGCAATCAACACCCAACAGGGGTTCTAATCCCTCTCCACACCATCCAAGGTTCAGTGATCCTTTAACGTTCCCATGTCATCAAGGTGAGAATTTCTTCTTTGGACTCTGGAATGTATGACGCTTATCAGGTTGTCAATGGGAGGGTGAGTGACTCCTTTGTAGCCCTGCACAGCCTCAGGCATTGTGTTGGTGATCTTGAGTGATTTGCATAGGATTTCCTTGTTCATATGAGAGTCTAACGGTGTCACAGAACTCAGCTCAGTGTCTTCTACAACTCGGGACGGACAGGTAGGAACACACAGGAGGTGAGAGCTCCATCCCAACCAAACCATCTTCTCTTTTTACCTTTCTTTCCATTGTCTGTAGAGTTTCTGCTTTTACTGGTTGGTGGTCTTCAGGAGATAACTCAGAATAGATACAAAGTCCTTTATTATCGTAGATCTGCTTGATGTTCCTCAGAGATCATTGTTGAAGAATGCTTCCAATGGTTGGTGGTCTTCAGGAGATAACTCAGGACAGATACAAAGTCCTTCATTATCATAGATCTGCTTGATGTTCCTCAGAGATAATTGTTGAAGAACGCGTTCCAACGGTTGGTGGTCTTCAGGAGATAACTCAGGACAGATACAATGTCCTTTGTTATGGTAGATCTGCTTGATGTTCCTCAGAGATAATTGTTGAAGAACGCCTTCCAATGGTTGGTGGGACTCCACATGGTCGTTTCAGCATCTGGCTTTCATTTTTTTTTCTTACAGATTTAACTATTTTTTTGCTTGCAAATAAGCTGATTTTTTTATGGCAGAAAGTGAAGGACTCTCATGGCAATAAAGCCTCACAGGAGGTGTAATCCTTCTCCGAAACTAAAAATCAAAACGTTTTGAGTACTGATATACTTTCCGGGACTGATTTTTCAGAGTTCCCGGGCCTGTACACCCGCTGTGCCCATTATGAGGGGTTCCCACCATCCCTGTGCTGAGTTTGCGGGTCTGTACACCTGTTTTGCACATTATGAGGGATCCCCACCATCCCTGTGCTGAGTTCCCGGGTCTGTACGCCCTCTGTGTCCATTATGAAGGGTTCCCACTATCCCTGTGTTGAGTTCCCCGGTCTGTACAGCTGCTGTGCCCATTGTGAGGGGTTCCCACTATCCCTGTTCTGAGTTCCCAGCTCTATACACCTGCTGTGCCCATTATGAGGGATTCCCAAAATCCCTGTGCTGAGTTCCCGGGTCTGTACGCCCGCTGCACCCATTATGAGGGGTTCCCACCATCCCTGTGTTGAGTTCCCGGGTCTGTACGCCCGCTGCACCCATTATGAGGGGTTCCCACCATCCCTGTGTTGAGTTCCCGGGTCTGTACACCCGCTGTGCCCATTATGAGGGATCCCCACCATTTAATTATTATTACTAAAAACAATTGTGTCATACAGAGTGGCCCTGGGTGTTAAAAACACAAAAAGTTATTCTTTTTTTTTTTGTACAACACCTAAAACTGAGGGGCATATTCTCTGTAGACTGAACTTGTGAATGGGGAAAATACCAAATTATGGCCACTAGAAGGAGCTAATGAGCATACTAGTTTCCTATGATATTGAGTGCAATCTAGTGGCCACAATGTAGTATTTTCCCCAATCACACTTACAATGTTGTATATGATAGGGCTATTTAGAATTAGCGATGGGGGGGCTTTCTGATCCCAGGTGAGTATAGCTGTAAGCTGGTGTGTCTCCTGAACTGCACCAGGAGGAACCCAGGACCCCCTGCACCAGGAGGAACCCAGGACCCACTGCACCAGCGTAGGGTCTGACAATGGGCCCAAGGATTTCATCCCGATACCTAATGGCAGTCAGGGTGCCATTGTCTAGCCTCTAGAGGTCTGTGCGTCCCTCCATGGAGATGCTTCCCCAGACCATCACTGACCCACCACCAAAATGGTCATGCTGAACCATGTTACAGGCAGCAGAATGTTCTCCAAGGCTTCTCCAGACCCTTTCACGTCTGTCACATGTGCTAAGGGGAACCTGCTCTCATCTGTGAAAAGCACAGGGCACCAGTGGTGGACCTGCCAATTCTGGTGTTCAATGGCGATTGAGCTCTGTGGTGCCAGGCAGTGAGCACAGGGCCCACTAGAGGACTTCAAGCCCTCAGGCCACCCTCATGAAGTCTGTTTCTGATTGTTTGGTCAGAGACATTCACACCAGTGGCCTACTGGAGGTCATTTTGTAGGGCTCTGGCAGTGCTCATCCTGTTCCTCCTTGTACAAAGGAGCAGATACCGGTCCTGCTGATGGATTAAAGACCTTCTATGGCCCTGTCCAGCCCTCCTAGAGTAACTGCCTGTCTCCTGGAATCTCCTCCATGCTCTTGAGACTGTGCTGGGAGACACAGCAAACCTTCTGGCAATGGAACGTATTGATATGCCATCCTGGAGGAGTTGGACTGCCTGTGCAACCTCTGTAGGGTCCAGGTATGGCCTCATGCTAACAGTAGTGACACTGACCCTAGCCAAATGCAAAACTAGTGAAAAACAGTCAGAAAAGATGAGTAGGGAAAACAAATGTCAGTGGCCTCCACATGTAAAACCATTCCTGTTTTGGGGGTTGTCTCATTGTTGCCCATCTAGTGCACCTGTTGTTAATTTCATTATCACCAAAGCAGCTGAAACTGATGAACACCCCTCTCTGCTACTTACCTGACCAGATCCATATCCTAGGAGTTTCATTGGCTTGATGCTGTACTCTGATTAACAAATCTTCCTTTCATTTTTAAAACTTCGTCTTTTATATTTAACCAAAAAAATGGGTACTTTATTCTGTTTCTGTGCCCTAATATTAACTTTAGTGCGTTCTTTTACTGAAATTTTGCATTTCCTAGACCTTAGCAGTAATATTGCGTGATAAAAAAATATGGCAACTACCGCTATTTTATTCTCTAGGGTCTCGGCTCTCAGAAAATATATCACGTTTTGGGGGGTTTATGCCATCTTCAGGCCTAAAATTATTTTTTTAAATGTAATCCAAATAAAAAAGCAAAAACGGCTCTTTCAGCGAAAAAGTATCGGGAAGCGAGGTCAGAACCTAGTCTGGGGAGGGGAAAAAAGAATTCCACCGTGACAGGAAAAGTCAGAGATAAGCTGACAGATCCCGCCATGTATGGGGGTTTGTTCAGAGATGTAGTGATGGGACCGTCAATCCTAATGACAGTTGCAGAGGACAGATGATTGGCCTAACAAAGGAGTAATAGAAGAATGTTTCTAGAGAAGACAGTTTACACAGCAGGAGCCGGAGAGTCAATGAGGTGACAGAACAGCCGGATGGTAGAATCACACACATCAAAAAACAGTCAAATCCCTTTTGTTGGCATAAATACTACAGCTATTATCATAGAAAACAACACGTCAGGCACCCAGAATGCCGGAACTCCGGTTCCTATCACGTTCTTCTAGGACCGAATATTTTAGACTCTCTTCCTCTTCTGTATAAGCCATTGACTCTTCAAAGACGTTCGTTGAAGTCCCACTTTGGTTTCATATGATCTATGTCCTCTCTGAAAAGACCAATTAGTTGCGGTTTGCTGGCTTGGTTCACATATCCACCGTCTTTTTTTTTTTTTTCTGCCATGTCCAGTCACAGGCCCCCCATTCTCTTTCCTTGGACAGAGCAATGGAGGTAGACAGGGGCCACTTCAGCCCAGGCACACCAAGTCCTCCAAGGTATGGTGAAATCAGCAATTAGGTAAGCATTAATAAAAATCAATCTTTATTCCATCCAAAAGAGTAAATATGCTCCAAAATAAGAGTTGGCTCTACCTTGGAAGAGTCTTGTGTGCGGATTGGAGACCACTTGTCAAGGCATGTTGAGTGAGGCCCCCCCCCATTCTCTTTCCTTTGACAGAGCAGTGGAGGTAGACAGGGGCCAATCTCCGCTCAGGCACACCAAGGCCTCCAAGGTAAGGTGAATCTAGCAATTTGGTAAGCATTAATAGAAATCAATCTTTATTCCATCCAAAGGAGTACATACGGTCCAAAATTAGAGTTGGCTCTACCTTGGAAGACTTCTGTGTGCGGATTGGAGACCACTTGTCAAGGAGCAGTGAGTGAGCGCCCCCCCCCATTCTCTTTCCTTGGACAGAGCAGTGGAGGTAGACAGAGGCCAACCTCAGCCCAGGACACCAAGTCCTCCAAGGTATGGTGAAGTCGGAAATTAGGTAAGCATTAATAAACATCAATCTTTATTCCATCCAAAGGAGTACATACGCTCCAAAATAAGAGTTGGCTCTACCTTGGAAGACTTTTGTGTGCGGATTGGAGACCACTTTTCAAGGCAAGGTGAGGACAGCTCTAGCCCATCCTATACCTGAAATTGGCTTCTAGTGCTTGCTCTGCCTCCAGCAGGGAAATATATTATGCCTGTCCTGCCTGCGATATCAAATTTGACCACTAGATGGAACTAATAATAAATGTACTGTTTTACAGAACCTAGAGACTATTTAGATAATAGTTAATACAAATTGCCATAGTTCTGAGAGAAAGGGAAGGGATTCATCTTGAGAGCTCAGACTCCATTTTAAAAACTAGGAGAGAAGGATCCAGCTATCAGAGCACATGTTGGATTAAAACTTGCAACCCCTAAAGACAGCATCACTGGTGAAATTTGTTTTTTGCCATCCATAGCCTAACTTTTCTTTGTGTTTTTTGTATGTTCTTGCATTGATTATAGCAGGGCTTTTTTCAGCGGGGAACATGGGGGAACGCAGCACCTCCAGCACTGGATGTATATAATGGAAAGGTGTGCTGGAGGCTCTATTGATACTGGCTGCTAGGGGATCTATTGTTGCTGTAGGGGATCTATTTTTGAGTGGGGTCTATTGTTGCTGGTGAGAGATATGTTGTGTCTGGGGGGTCTTATCTTTCTGTCTTTTTGTCAGGGCTCCAGGTGTGACCAGAGGTGTGTGGACTGACACAGAGAAACGCAGGCTCCTGGAGTGATGTATAAGCATATAATTTATTAAAGGCTATACACAAATATAAACACACAATATACAAAAAAACAAACCTCCAGCTGATAACGGAATGCACACAGACAAGAGTAGTCAGGGCTGGTGAGGTGGAGTGGTCAGACAGGCCGGGTCAGAAACAATCAGGCAGACAAGGTACCAGAGGAGCAGGCAGGAGAGTGGTCAGGAATAGCCGGGGTCGGTGCAGGAAGAGTTCTATCAAAGTCAGGAGTCAGGCAGAGGGATCAGGAAGGCAGACAACAGGATCAGGTTCAGGATACAGGGGCTCATGGGCACAATACACCAAGGCACTGACTGCAGGCCTGGCCACTCCTTAAATACACCTCCTGCAATCAGCCTCAGGTGATGGCTTAATTGCAGGAGTGAGCTTCTAGCTGCTGAGAGCACCCGCTGGCCAGCCCTGGTACTGCAGCCCACACGGCAGGTGAGTCCCACCACCAGTGCTGAGTCCATTCCTGACACTTTTGTTCCTGGGAGGGATCTACTGTTGAGGGAGGGAGTCTATTATTGCTAGCTGCTGGGGGGGGTTTAGAGATTTGATGTTGCTGCTGGGGGTCTATTATTGCTGGAGGGATCTATTGTTGCCAGGGGGTCTATTGTTGCTGGCTGCAGAGAATCTATTTTACTGCTTTATCTTTAACAAATTCCAAATTACTTAGCACAACAATATGATAATTGGTTCTGTATTCTCTAAAAGGGCGCAGTACTGGGAGGTGGGTAGGCGGTGGAACCAAGGGGCGATGCTCGGAGGTGGGTAGGGGGTGGAGACAAGGGCTCACTCAGAAGGGGGGAGTTCCTGCATTATTCTCTGAGAAAAAAAGCCCTGATTGTATGTGTTTCTCATCTGCTTTTCCTAATAGTTCCACCTGTCCTGTTTTGTTAATAAAGTCTTGCTTATTGCAGGATCGGAGGGTTTAGCTGCATGTCGCATTACATAGGGAAACGGGCAGCAAGGGCAGAACAGTTCCAGTATTTTATTTGATTACTCCTTCAAAAAAGCCTCAACATGGCATGGTGGTCTCTTTATTTCTTTACTTCTCCACTGTCTAGTTCTCATTGAAAGCTAAAGCCCATACATATTGTACCACGGAAACATAGAAGAGTGACAGAAAAAAAGGGGTCATTCGGGGTTATGGTGACCCCTTGACAGGGAACATGGGCTCACCCAAGTCAACAGATTCTAAGAACAAGTTGGTCTTCATCAGAGCTCCTGAAGGCAGAGATGGGTTGGGAACCCTAATGGCCCCTGGTTTTCTTTTCTGCAAACTGGCACCAGGTCATGGTCCTAAGGATTGCTCCACCAAGAGGTTATTGGGGGTTATGGTAACCCCTGACAGGGAACGTAGGCTCACATGAGGCACCGTGTCTAACTACAAGTTGGGCTTCGCCAGACCTCCTGAACATAGAGATGGGTTGGGAACTGTAATGGATCCTGGCTTACTTTTCTGCAAACTGGCACCAGGTCATGGACCTCAGGGTTGCTCCACCAAGGAGTTGTTGGGACAGAAAAGCTACAGTGTGGGGGCTTTCATGATGTGGCAGATTAAAGAGTAGCATGGCCCAGGCAGAGGTTTTTTATCTTAAATACTAGAGTACGGGGAACCTCTTGCTTGCAGCTCATTGGACTGGCAGAGATGGGAACATGTCACAGCTTCCCACAGAATCGGGCAATCTGGGTTCGGACTTCAGAACCCAACTTCAGACCCAACACCTCCCTAGTCATAAGAAATCATTATGAAGGCTGTAAAGAGCAAAAATGTGGAAGCACTGATTTGTAAAAGATCTGGTATAACAGTCTCCTTAATCATGTCCCCAGTCTCCAACAACTCGTATAAGATGTCTGCAGTGTCTGACCATCTCCTGTAGTATGTCTACAATCTCTGACCATCTCCTGCAGTACGTCTGCAATCTCTGACCATTTCCTGTACCATGTCTGCAGTCTCTGACCGTCTCCTGTATCATGTCTGCAGTCTCTGACCATCTCCTGTAGTATGTTTGCAATCTCTGACCATCCTCAGTACTATGTCTGCAGTATTTGACCATCTCCTGTACTATATCTGCAGTCTCTGACCATCTCCTGTACTATATCTGCAGTCTCTGACCATCTTCTATACTATGTCTGCATTCTCTGACCATCTCCTGTACTATGTCTGTATTCTCTGACCATCTCCTGTACCATGTATGCAGTCTCTGACCACCTCCTGTACCATGTCTGCAGTCTCTGACCATCTCCTGTAGTAGGTCTGCAGTCTTTGATCATCTCCTGTATCATGTCTTCATTCTCTGACCATCTCCTGTAGTAAGTCCGCAGTCTCAGACCATCTCCTGTATCGTGTCTGCAGTCTCTGACCGTCTCCTGTACTATGTCTGCAGTCTCTGACCTTCTCCTGTAGTATGTCTGCAGTCTCTGACCATCTCCTGTTTCATGTCTGAAGTCTCTGACCATCTTCTGTACCATTTCTGACCATTTCTTTTAAAATGTCTGCCATCTCTGACTATGTCCTGTATATGTCTGCAGTCTCTGGCTATCTTTTGTTGTATGTTTGCAGTCTCTGACCATCTCATTTTGCATGTCTTCTGACTCTGAAAGCTTTCTGTTAGATTACGTTGACTAAATAGTATGTGTGGTCCTTTGGTGATGTCGGGGTCCACACTCGAAACTCCGTATATCAGCTACATTGACCACCACTGGAGTAACCCTTCCTCTTATATCCAGAACTAAGACAAAGGTTTTGGCTGCAGTCGTTCTTTTATCGTGGAGCAAATATCAATCTTTCACCAATTCAGACATTTGTGATCATTTAGAACAGAGGGGTCTATGTATTAATATTTTCACCCAAGGCTCACACGGGTTTTAATTGGAAAATAATGATAAATTGACCTCTAGATGTTGTCTCTCAGGCAACCTTCCAGATAAGATGCCAATATATTTTGTACAAACATGTTGCAGAGGATATGCATACAGCAATGACCTCTGTTTTTTTGTCCCCAAAGGCACTGACCAACAGGTAAATGTCAAGTCTTTCATAGTTCAGAGTCTGTGCGCAGGCTCGTCAAGTGAAGCTTTGCTGGAATAGCTGTAGGTCTTCTCATCAATGATTCACCTTCCAGATTTGAAACGGTTGGAATTCTTGTAGGCTCCGGCTTCGGCATCTTTAGTGTGGGCACCTGGCTGTGACAGCTTGCGGCTTCACAGCCGGGTGCCCACTGTGCATGCTCGAGGTGCGCTGCACTTTGTGAATGGCCCCATAGTCTTCTGGTACCTGTCACATGTCCCAGAAGACTACAGAGGGAGGGGGGGAGGACAACCTCCGCTTCCGATCACCTAGGCAATCGCAGTAGAAGTGGGAGCAGATACCTGTCAAATTTGGGTACCCGCTCCCCAAAGGTGCCAATCCTTAACGGGGAGCGGAGGACAAAGCCTTAAAGCTGAACTTCCCCTTTTTGGTGGAGCTTCACTTTAAGCTGTTTTAGGGGATTGATTTAGGTGTTGTCCTTGATCTATCTTCTTTGATAGGAGTGGATCTGCAGCATGTTGAGTTTTTCCTGAATGATCAGTGCCAGCAGCTATGGCCAGGAACACTGATCATTGTATTCTAATGGTAGGGAATATCCGCAGAAGTGGATGACCCAGAGGATTGAGTTCCCTGTAGTATTATGTCCACAAAAGTGGATGACCCAGAGGACTGAGTTCCCTCTAGTTGTATGTCCACAGATCTGGATAACCCAAAGGACTGAGTTCCCTCTATTTTCATGTCCTCCGAAGCAGGTGACCCAGAGGGTTGAGTTCCCTCTAGCTGTATGCCCACAGAAGTGGGTGACCCAGCGGATAGAGTTCCCTCTAGCTGTATGTCCACAGAAGTGGGAGACCCAGAGGATAGAGTTCCCTCTAGCTGTATGTTCACAGAAGTGGGTGACCCAGAAGATAGAGTTCCATCGAGTTGTATGTCCACAGAAGTGGATGACCCAGAAAATCGAGTTCCCTCTAGCTATATCTCCACAGAAGTGGGTGACCCAGAGGATTGAGTTCCCTCCAGCTATATGTCCACAGATGTGGGTGACCCAGAGGATAGAGTTCCCTCTAGTTGTATGTATACAGAAGTGGGTGACCCAGAAGAGTGAGTTCCCTCTAGCTGTATGTCCACAGAAGTGGGTGACCCAGAGGATTGAGTTTCCTCTACTTGTATGTCCACAGACGTGGGTGACCCAGAGGATTGAGTTCCCTCCAGCTATATGTCCACAGATGTGAGTGACCCAGAGGACAGAGTTCCCTCTAGCTGTATATCCACAGAAGTGGGTGACCAAGAAGACTGAGTTCCCTCTAGCTATATGTCCAGAAAAGTGAGTAACCCAGAGGATAGAGTTCCCTCTAGCTGTATATCCACAGAAGTGGGTGACCCAGAGGATAGAGTTCCCTCTAGCTGTATATCCACAGAAGTGGGTGACCCAGAGGATAGAGTTCCCTCTAGCTGTATATCCACAGAAGTGGGTGACCCAGAGGATAGAGTTCCCTCTAGTTGTATGTCCACAGAAGTGGGTGCCCCGTGGATAGAGTTCCCTCTAGTTGTATGTCCACAGAAGTGGATGACGCAGAAGATTGAGTTCCCTCTAGTTGTATGTCCACAGAAGTGGGTGACCCAGAGGATAGAGTTCCCTCTAGTTGTATGTCCACAGAAGTGGGTGCCCCGTGGATAGAGTTCCCTCTAGTTGTATGTCCACAGAAGTGGATGACGCAGAAGATTGAGTTCCCTCTAGTTGTATGTCCACAGAAGTGGGTGACCCAGAGGATTAAGTTTCTTCTAGCTGCATGTCCACAGCAGCCAGCAAATCCCAGTAATTAGTCTTAACTGGATGCTGGCTCTTTAATTAGGCTAATTAGACAGTGGCCTAAGGCTTCGCATTCACAGTGGCCTTGTGACCTCCTAATTTGCCAGAGGTGACAACCCATCATCAGGTAGAAGAATGGCACTGCCTGCGTATGTGCAGGACCGAACTGGATGTGCCGAGACTCCGCACTGTCTGCTAACACTGGCTGGACTGCCTCCCCCTCCCATCTCTATTACAGGGTCCACGGAGGGAGAACCGGGGTGAGTCACTGGCCTGTCTTCTGCAGATACCATGGCTTAACGGGCAGCACAGTGGCTAAATGGTTAGCACTTCCACCTAGCAGCACTAGGGTTGTTGGTTCAAATCCCAACCACGGCACCACCTGCCTGGAGCTTGCATGTTCTCTCTTTGCCTGTGTGAGTTTTCTCCAGGTACATCAGTTTCCTCCTACACTCCAAAGACATGCTGGGAGGGGAATTGGCCCTAGTATGTGTGAGTTAGGGACCTTAGATTGTAAGCACCATGTAAGTACCTGAAATAAATAAAATAGATATGCATGCCATAGCGCTGGCAGGTGGGCGTGGCTAGCAGAGGGAAAACCATCTCGCTGATTGGTCCAGAGACCAGCTAGCTGCAGGCTGCCGGGTTGACTGGCAAGTGAAGCCTTGCCCCCCGCGTGTGTTGTGCTTTCAGCCCAGCAGTCAGGGTGCAGGTGGGACTTATTTGTCGTCCATATTTTTCGCCATTGATCGTCTTGTCTTTTCATTTCTGCTTTATTGCATTCACTGAACACATGCCGTCTTTTCACTTATTGGCCGCGTTTATTTTTTATGTCATTTTTATATCACCATTTGACAGCATTTTTCGTATATTTTTCTTTTTATGTTATTCTCATTGATCCACTGTACACTTGATGGTTTTTTATTCACTATTTGGCCACGTTTCATCTTTTTTTGCCATTTTCTTATGCCACTTTTTTATCTCCATTGACAGCGATTTTGGTTCTCCTATATGGTATCTTTATGCTGTTTATTCGCTGACACTTGTTTTTTGCATTCACTGCTTGACCACGTTTTTCTCCTTTTTGCCTCGTCACACATATTGTGGATTCACCTCTGTGGACATTACTTTGCACCCTAGTTCCATGGTTTATGTGATTGTTCACTCATTCTCTGTTTATGTGATTGTTCACTCATTCTCTGTTTATGGGATTGTTCACTCATTCTCTGTTTATGTGATTGTTCACTCATTCTCTGTTTATGTGATTGTTCACTCATTCTCTGTTTATGGGATTGTTCACTCATTCTCTGTTTATGTGATTGTTCACTCATTCATCTATTTGTAGTTGTTGTTTTTTATTTATGTGTTATTGTTCATTCAGGTTTACTTGTTTTTAGGGCAAGTAGCGCAGCGCCATCTTTTTTTCCACAAAAGGGCAAGTCAGCCTCGCCCACACGCTTAGGAGATGGTGATATACAAATCTTTGAATGGTGACCCCAGTATCGGGAGGAAACTATTTCATCTCATCTCTCAGACACGGGGCCACACAATGAAGTTGGACAAGAGGCAGTTCGGTCTTACACTGTGTAAAGGGTTCTTCACTGTTATGCAGGCCCTAGACGGGGAGAAAACCGGCCAAATTTTTGACCGAAAAAAAAATCGGCCGATTTTCAGGTTGTTAGTGGGTAATCAGTCGGCCATTTTTCGTGATTTTGATACTTTTTTTTATCGGTCATGTTGGGAAAAAAATCGGTCAATTTTGTTCTTCAGCCGATTTTCGCGGCAATGATGGACAAATCGGCCGATCTTTTTACCGATTTTAAAAAATGCGCATGAGCAGTGACCGGCAAGAAGAAAGAAAAGAGGAAAAGAAGAAATAGAATATGAATAAGAAAAAGAAAAAAAGAAGAAATAGAATATGAATAAGGAGAAGAAAAGAAGAAATAGAATATGAATAAGAAGAAGAAAAAGAAGAAATAGAATATGAATAAGAAGAAGAAAAAGAAAATGAATAAGAAGAAGAAAAGAAGAAATAGAATATGAAGAAGAAGAAGAAAAAGAAGAAATAGAATATGAATAAGGAGAAGAAAAGAAGAAATAGAATATGAATAAGAAGAAGAAAAAGAAAATGAAGAAGAAGAAAAAGAAGAAATAGAATATGAATAAGGAGAAGAAAAAAAGAAATAGAATATGAATAAGAAGAAGAAAAAGAAGAAATAGAATATGAATAAGGAGAAGAAAAGAAGAAATAGAATATGAATAAGAAGAAGAAAAAGAAGAAATAGAATATGAATAAGAAGAAGAAAAAGAAAATGAATAAGAAGAAGAAAAGAAGAAATAGAATATGAATAAGAAGAAGAAAAAGAAGAAATAGAATATGAATAAGGAGAAGAAAAGAAGAAATAGAACATGAATAAGAAGAAGAAAAAGAAAATGAAGAAGAAGAAAAAGAAGAAATAGAATATGAATAAGGAGAAGAAAAGAAGAAATAGAATATGAATAAGAAGAAGAAAAAGAAGAAATAGAATATGAATAAGGAGAAGAAAAGAAGAAATAGAATATGAATAAGAAGAAGAAAAAGAAGAAATAGAATATGAATAAGGAGAAGAAAAGAAGAAATAGAATATGAATAAGAAGAAGAAAAAGAAGAAATAGAATATGAATAAGGAGAAGAAAAGAAGAAATAGAATATGAATAAGAAGAAGAAAAAGAAAATGAATAAGAAGCAGAAAAAGAAGAAATAGAATATGAATAAGAAGAAGAAAAAGATGAAATAGAATATAAAGAAGAAGATGAAAAAGAATATGAATAAGAAGAATAAATAGAATATGAATAATAAGAAGAAAAAGAATAAGAAGCAGAAAAAAAAAAGAATTTCAGTCTGATATTATATTTGACATTTAAAAGTATAGCAACATTGTATCTATTTGTATCTGAATAGAAACATCTGTATCCGAAATGGATACAAATTAATACAATGTTGCAACTTTTTCTTTTTCTTATTCATATTCTATTTCTTCTGTCAAATATAATAGTGGAGCTCTCTGCAGGGACACTGCTATTATATTTGCCGGCCTTAGACGGGACGAAAATCAGCCAATGGTGGTAATGTCAGCCAACTGAACGACCGATTTTCTAAAAAAAAAAAAGCGGCCGGTTTTCTCCCTGTCTATGGCCTGCATTAGAGTGGTAAGGATGTGGAACTCCCTTCCACAGTTGGTGGTGTCAGCAAGGAATGTACATAATTAAAAACTGTTAGGCGTGTTTCTTAGCAATCGCAATGTGTGGGGGTATGGAAAGGAGAGGTGACCTTTGGTGGTGTCTTCATTCAGCCTTAGCAACCTTGGAACTATGTAATTGTTTCTGTTTTTTGAACTTTTTGTGTCCTTGGCGAGAAATTCGATGTCCGTCAAAACCAATTGTTGTGTTTTGCATCTTTTGTCTCTACAAGACCCAACCAAACACTTTATATTGCAATATCTTTTCAAGTCACAAGTAGATTTTTTATTTACTGTATTTGTCTATTTTATAAACAGGCAAAAAAAAAAAAAGGTGAGCGGCGTCTTTTAGCTGGCTTTCCTTAGAAAGCAATCACAGCCTGAGTAGAAAAACCCGTCCTCTGCCAGTATGCTGCAGAGAGGGACCCTTGCCCTCTGTGTGGAAGCAGTGGTCTCTCTGCAGAGGTCCAACCAGCGGCAGACTGACATCTCATGGGGCCCCCGGGCAATAGGGGATCATGGGGCCCCTGTGTCCTCACCCACAGCCAAAAAAAGCCTATGAAAAAGCCAATTAAAGGTACAAGGGGCATCTCATGGGGCCCCCTACTGACCCCGGGCCCTCGGGCAGTGCCCGAGTGCCCAAATGGTCAGTCCGCCCCTGGGTCCAACACACCCCTAGCTGAGTTCAACCTATAGCTGTGCAATTTGTAGCTCTCACGCTCCCTGCTGACTGGAGAAGCTCTGATTCAGAAGGGAAAGTGCCGGGCTCCTGCAGAGAGACCACTGCTTCTGAACAGAGAGCAAATGACCCAGAGCCGTGGAAAAGGGGGTAACACCAGTCCTCCTGTACGGGGCCCAGGCCAGCAGGGGGGCCACGCAGCGGGGTGAACTGGATGTGGGCAGGGAGGGTGAGGGGCAATTATTGGAACCGATCCCCTGGATTCTTCTCCTCCACCTGGCTTCTTCTCCTCCACCTCCCGCTGGCATTCAGCTGCTGCACAGAGAGCCATACATGGAATTGGTTCCAATAATTGCCCCCCCCCCCATGCACCATACATTTCCCCCCACTGTCCAGGCACCCCTCTGTAGTGTTTTCCCATCTGGTTCACCCAGCTGCCTGGGCCCCCACAGTACCGGCTTTTCTCCTCTCCTTCCCACCGGCAGCTACAAGCCTCAGGATGTAGAGTTGGGGAAGGGTCCGGTGTCACATTTACCAGCCCCTTCCTTTCCTGAATAAACACAATGAGTGATCAGTACTGATCACTCACTGTGTTCATTTATAAAGGAAGCCTAGTCAACTGTGTTTTTTTTTTTTTTTTTGTTGGGGAGACCCAGTCATGTTGGCTTTTTGGGGCCCTGTGGTTTCTAACAGCGGCCCTGAAATGACCTTCATGCTGGCAGGGGACAGGCCTTTCTACTCTATTTCTGAAGAAAACCAACTTGAATGTATAGCTGACTTAAACTAAACATTGAATTGATGAATAAACAGCTGCTGGGAAAAATGTGAAAACAATGAAATAATGAAAACAAAAAAAGGGCCACGAATGTTTCAAAAAGTGAAAAGAATAAATAGATACTTTTGAGGGTTTTTTTTAAATGATTGTATTAAAATTCTGGCTGTCTCTATCCAGGGCACAATGAGACGTCAAAGAATCCTGGTGAGCGCCTCCTTGTTCTCCATTCTGACTTTTCTGATGGCGAGGTGGCTCACGAACCCCAGCGACATCACCCGTACGGTGCGCCTTGCCCCAACGCCAACCAGGACTCCGCTCCCCGTAATGAGGCAGTCGGTGACCCTGTCCAATGACACCCACACTTATCATCTGAACCTGACCAGTTTTGAGGTGGAGTTCCCCTACCTACAGAGTTACAACTGCACACTCATCCAGGGGCCACACTCGGAGGAACCAGGAGATACCAACCAAAAACTGCTGATCCTGGCGGTCAAATCCCACCCCAAGACTGGGGCCAGGAGGTCAGAGCTGAGGAAGTCGTGGGCTAAAGAGAGGCAGATATACGGATACAGAATTAAGCCGCTCTTCTTGTTGGGAAACACGGATGTGAAAGGACATATGGAAATCGTCAAACGTGAGAACCAAGTGTATGGAGACATTCTACAATGGGACATGAGCGAAGGACACCATAACCTGTCTCTGAAAGAGCGCTGTTTCTTGGAGTGGCTGTATCTGAATGTACCACACGTGGACCACATTTTTAAAGGTAAGAGAGGAGTGCCCCTGGCTGGGCACACTACAGTGTTTGCAGATTCTGAACAAGCTCTTTAACCACTTGACCTCCGTGCATGACCAGGGCATTTTTTTTTTTTTTGCAATTCGGCACTGTGCTACTTTAAAGTGTTACTAATCCCACAACAGTAAAATC
>NW_028319667.1:0-110000 GCF_062004578.1 Staurois parvus | reverse complement strand
GGGGGCTTAGGGATGCCCTCTTCACCAGGGCTTTGAGTGTTTGATAGTGTTTGATAGTGTTTGAGAGGGCTCTTTTTCCTCAGAGAATAGGTAGAGGAACTCAACCATGACCCCTCTACAACCCCCCCCCCCCCATGCACAACCCCCCCCCAGCCACACTGCATAAAATGGTGGGTGTGTCCAAATTTCATTAACAGTGGAAGGGTCTTAGAGGGGCATTAAATACCAGGAATGTATTATGTACAGAGTGCGGAGTTCAGGGGTGCTTTACACACAGAATGCAGAGTTCAGGGGTGTGCTATATACAGAATGCAGAGTTCAGGGGTGCGCTATATACAGAATGCAGAGTTCAGGGGTGTGCTATATACAGAGTGCAGAGTTCAGGGGTGAGCTACATACAGGGTGCAGAGTTCAGGGGTGTGCTATATACAGAGTGCAGAGTTCAGGGGTGTGCTATATACAGAATGCAGAGTTCAGGGGTGAGCTACATACAGGGTGCAGAGTTCAGGGGTGCGCTATATACAGAGTGCAGAGTTCAGGGGTGCGCTATATACAGAGTGCAGAGTTCAGGGGTGCGCTATATACAGAGTGCAGAGTTCAGGGGTGCGCTATATACAGAGTGCAGAGTTCAGGGGTGCGCTATATACAGAATGCAGAGTTCAGGGGTGCGCTATATACAGAGTGCAGAGTTCAGGGGTGCGCTACATACAGCGTGAAGAGTTCAGGGGTGCGCTACATACAGCGTGCAGAGTTCAGGGGTGCGCTATATACAGCGTGCAGAGTTCAGGTGTGTGCTACATACAGTGTGCAGAGTTCAGGGGTGCGCTACATACAGCGTGCAGAGTTCAGGGGTGCGCTACATACAGCGTGCAGAGTTCAGGTGTGTGCTACATACAGCGTGCAGAGTTCAGGGGTGCGCTACATACAGCGTGCAGAGTTCAGGGGTGTGCTATATACAGAGTGCAGAGTTCAGGGGTGCACTATATACAGAGTGCAGAGTTCAGGGGTGCGCTACATACAGCGTGCAGAGTTCAGGTGTGCGCTACATACAGCGTGCAGAGTTCAGGGGTGCACTACATACAGCGTGCAGAGTTCAGGGGTGCGCTACATACAGCGTGCAGAGTTCAGGGGTGCACTACATACAGCGTGCAGAGTTCAGGGGTGCACTACATACAGCGTGCAGAGTTCAGGGGTGCACTACATACAGAGTGCAGAGTTCAGGGGTGCGCTGCATACAGAGTTCAGGGGTGTGCTACATACAGCGTGCAGAGTTCAGGGGTGCGCTATATACAGAGTGCAGAGTTCAGGGGTGCGCTATATACAGAGTGCAGAGTTCAGGGGTGCGCTATATACAGAGTGCAGAGTTCAGGGGTGCGCTATATACAGAGTGCAGAGTTCAGGGGTGTGCTATATACAGAGTGCAGAGTTCAGGGGTGCGCTATATACAGAATGCAGAGTTCAGGGGTGCGCTATATACAGAGTGCAGAGTTCAGGGGTGCGCTACATACAGCGTGCAGAGTTCAGGGGTGCGCTACATACAGCATGCAGAGTTCAGGGGTGCGCTACATACAGCGTGCAGAGTTCAGGGGTGCGCTATATACAGAGTGCAGAGTTCAGGGGTGCGCTATATACAGAGTGCAGAGTTCAGGGGTGCGCTACATACAGCGTGCAGAGTTCAGGGGTGCGCTACATACAGCGTGCAGAGTTCAGGGGTGCGCTACATACAGTGTGCAGAGTTCAGGTGTGCGCTACATACAGCGTGCAGAGTTCAGGGGTGCATTACACACAAAGTTAGTGCTCAGGGGTGCGCTATATGCAAAGTTCAGGGGTGCGCTATATGCAAAGTTCACAGACTGTAGAGTTTAGGGGTGTGGTACACACAGAGCACAGTCCTCTTCCACAGCTGCTTGCCTCTGCATCCCCCATCTCATTTTCCCCCTTCCCAGCTGTGACCTCTGCACACAACCCACCCTCCACTGCCCTTATCTTCTTCCCCTCTCCTTAAAACCTCCACCATCTTCCATATGCCACACTTTTGTTGCCATATTAAAGCACCGAGTTGACTCTAGTACCTCTTCGCACACTGTAGGTGGCTCCACTTCTCTCACTTGCAGGGAGATCATCCAGTGGGGGCGTTGGTATCTGGGCATTAGGGAAAAAATGGAGATCACAGAGGGTGCAGCCTACCACAGGATGCCCCCACTTCCACCCTGCATTTGGAGGAACCTGCATTTCCCTTGTCCCCATCCTGCATTCAGTGGTGGTCACTCAGGAGGTCAGCTCTATTGGAGCCTCTGGCAGGCATGCTGTCATTCGTAAACACAGAAGCCGGACGTCTGTGTTTACAAGTGATATTGGTGAGCAGGGAGCAGACGGCTTGAGCCAAAGCTGGTGGAACTGAGTTCCACCAAGTTCCAGCTGAAAAAAAGCCCTGGTGTTTGATATTGTAGAACTGTGGTTGTCAACTTATCAGACTGTTGAGGTCCAAGGGCCACATATCATATACCAAAGGGCTGCAGGCTGGGCACCAAAGATGTAGAAACTAGGCTCTGAACCAGCCGTCATGTGAAGCTGTAGAGGCTTGAGATGTGAATAGAGGACAACTGCTGACAACTGTATCTAGCCATACATCAACTCTCCCACAGAAACAATTAAGAACACTGAAAACCTCAAGAGTCTGTCTATGCACAGATGAAAATGATCGGTAATAAATACAATTTATAATTTTTAGGTCCCAAAATACAACCAAATATTACTTTAACTGCCAAAGCCTGAGCCCCTTACCAAAACACTCTGTAGTTAGGCTAGTTTGTGAACACCTATCACATCTATATAAGCTTGTTTGACATCCAGTTTCCATGGCCATTAATAGGAAAAGTTCCCTCACTTTTTTAGCTATAACAGCCTCTACTCTTATGAGAAGACTTTTTTCAAGATTTTGGAGGGTGTCCGTTGAAATGTGTGCCTATTTCTGAGCTCAGGTACTGATATTGGATGAGAAGACTGGGCTCACAATTGTTCCAGTGTTCCAATTCATCCCAAATGTGCTCAATAGGGTTGAGGTCAGGGTTCTATGTAGGCCACTTGAGCTCCTTCACACCAAACTGGCCAATCCAAGGCTTTATGGAGCTTCTTCACTCTTCTGGGAAGACTTCCCACACAGTTTTGGAGTGTGTCTGGCAGAATTTGTGTCCAATCAGCCAAAATAACATTTGTCAGATCAGGTACTGATGTTAGATGAGAAGACCTGGCTCACAATTGGCATCTCCTAATTCATCCTAAAGGTTTTCATTAGGGTTGAGGTCAGGGCTCTGTACAGGCCACTAGAATCTCTACACACTGATCTTGTTAAACCATGTCTATATGGAGCTGGCTCCACTCTACTTTGAAGGCTTCCCGCAAAATTTCAGTGTGTCTGGGGGAATTTCTGTCCTTTCAGTTAAATGAACATTTGTGAGGTCAGGAACTGATGTTGGATGAGAAGACCTGGCTCACAATTGACATTTTAATTCATCTCAAAGGTGTTCAGTAGGGTTAGGGTAAGGGCTCTGTATAGGCCACTAGAACTCTTCCACACCGAACTGGTTAAACCATGTCTTTATGGAGCTGGCTCCATTCTCCTTTGAAGGCTTCTTGCAAAGTTTCAAAGTGTGTCTGGGGGAATTTTTGTCCTTTCAGCCAAATGAACATTTGTAAGGTCAGGAACTGATGTTAGATGAGAAAACCTGGCTCACAATTGGCATTCTAATTCATCTCAAAGGTGTTCAGTAGGGTTAGGGCAGTGTTTCTCAACTCCAGTCCTCATGGACCCCCAACAGGTCATGTTTTCAGGATTTCCCTCAGATGAAACAGCTGTGGTAATTACTAAGGCAGTGAAACTGATCAAATCACCTGTGCAAAATAATGGAAATCCTGAAAACATGACCTGTTGGGGGTCCATGAGGACTGGAATTGAGAAACACTGGGTTAGGGTAAGGGCTCTGTATAGGCCACTAGAACTCTTCCACACCGAACTGGTTAAACCATGTCTTTATGGAGCTAGCTCCATTCTCCTTTGAAGGCTTTTTGCAAAATTTCAGAGTGTGTCTGGGAGAATTTCTGTCCTTTCAGCCAAATGAACATTTGTGAGGTCAGGAACTGATGTTAGATGAGAAAACCTGGCTCACAATTGGCATTCTAATTCATCTCAAAGGTGTTCAGTAGGGTAAGGGCTCCGAATTTATCCCACAGGTGTTCAATAGGGGTTAGGTCATTGCTCTGTATAAGCCACTAGAATTTCTCCACACCAAACTGGTCAAAACATGTCTAAATAGAACTGGATCAATCTCTCCTTTGAAGGCTTCCCACAAAATTTCAGAGTTTGTCTGGGGGAATTTGTGTCCTTTCCGCCAAAGGAACATACAGTATGTGAGGTCAGGTATGTTGGATGAAAAGACCTGGCTAGCAGTTGATGTGTTCAGTAGGTTTGAGGTCAAGGCTCCATACCTGACATTCAAGTTCCTTCACACCAAACCGGTCAAACCTGTTTTTATGGACCTGCACAGGGGCACAGCCATGCTGGAACAAAGAAGGGACTGAATGGGAAAACATTAATCTTATCTAACACAATAACAGGGCAAGTAGCATACAAACAATGTTTAGGGAAATAGACCAGTAAAACAAATCCTTCTCCAAGACAAGGGCACCTGGATATACAGCAATTCACAAATTACTGAAAGTCACTTTCCTGCCCGGAATAATATAACAGCATGGATGCGGCCATGTTGGGAGTCTAGAGCTCCCAGCTATTGAATTTTCAGGAGTGAGAAGGTATATTGACCCACCCCCCCCCCCCCCCCGCACTGTTTTGTAATGTTCTCTAGTATTGATACTGTTCTGCTCTGAAATGTGACTATTTATGGAAAGACGTTCCTTTGCCTTATCACCACGCACAGAATGTATGGGAGATATTACAACTGTTTCAACTGTTCTGAATTCTAATAAAGATTATATTTTTCTGTACATATTTCTGTGAACTGTTTTTCTTAGTTTTTTTTCTTGAAATAAAGCAGCCTGTGGGCGCAACCTAGGGCGGTCTTCACGCAACTGCGCCCTGTCTAGAAATGACTGCTCCTCTAGACTGACATCCAGAGCCGTGCATAATTCGCTGAATTTCAGAGTGCTCCTGAAAGTGAGCAGAGTAGCCGATAGCCTGATAGCTTGGGGTAGGGAGTTCCAGAGGATGGGTGAAGCCCTTGAGAAATCCTGGAGACGAGCATGGGAGGAGGAGACAAGGGAGCGGAGAGTACGGTTTGGGTTGTATTTAGAGACAAGGTCGGTACTGTAATTAGGGGCAGTGTTATGAACGGCTTTATACGTCAGTGTTTTGAATTTTATCCATTGGGCAATTGGAAGCCAGTGTAGGGATTGGCAGAGAGGGATGGCAGAAACTGAGCGGTTAGTAAGGTGGATGAGTCTGGCAGCATCATTCATGATGGACTGAAGAAGAGATAGTCTACGGAGAGGTAGGCCTAGGAGAAGGGAGTTACAATAGTCAAGGCAGGAGATAACCAGGGAATTCTAGAGATGTTACGGAGGTGAAGTCTACAAGATTTGGACAGTGATTGGATTTAGGGCTGGAAGGACAGATGGGAGGGACTGATGGGAGGGGAGGGACTGATGGTTGTATTATTGATCTTGATGGAAAAGTCATGTAGGAGTGCACAAGGGGAGGGAATATTATCAGCTCGGATTTGGAGAGATTTTGTTTAAGGAATGGTGGGACATCCATGCTGATACGTCAGTTAGTAAGTGCAAGCTTAGTGGAACCTACACCCAGTAGTCACTCACTTGTCAAAATCACTGCCGTTATCACTACTCCTGCCAGCTGGTCCTCCCACCCACCCCTTGCCCCAGCCCTGGTTGATGCCTCCTTGCTGTCCTTTTAGGCAGTACAAAAACAGCAATGCAGGCCATCCATGGATCGAATTCCGAACAAAATTTCTTTAGAAAAAAGGAAATTTTGTGCGTTTTGTAATACGATGGCGCCACCATTGATTTCGAAATTCAACCAACTGAGCCTTCAATTTCTCCTCGTGTTGCTAAAGACAAGAATTTTCGTGGCCAAGAGTTTTCTTTTCTTTCCAGGTCACAGCTTTTTATTTCTTGCACCATTCTCCCATCATTGATTTGAAATTTGTTTCTTTTTAAAAAAATTTCCAACATGCCCGATCATTCAAATTCGATGGTCACATGAAAATCGGCCGTTTCTGTGACCCACTAATGGTGCGAAATTCGAACGAAAATTCTTAGAAAAGATTTTAGAAAGAAAATAATTTCTGAATTCGACCCGCGTATGGCCGGATTTAGTAAACTGGGAGCAGGGCTTATACTTCCTGTCTGTGCTATTTTTCTGAATGGGATTGCAGTGGAAGTCCATGGGGCCACCATCTGAAGTGACGGATTCCAGTCCATAAGAGCGCACAGTGGCATTTTCTGGGAAAAAAACCTTTCCCATTACCATCTATGGAACCTGAAGTAAACTGAGGCGTCTTTGCCTCAGTCTGCCCATCTATGGCACATTGGAAGAGGTCAACATAGCATATGGCAAAGCTAGTAGTAGTTAGTCACATTCAGCTGGCCTTGTTGAAGATGTTTCGAAAATTCTCCAAGCCACTTCTTTAGTTCCAATGAGTGTCAGGAACATACACCAACATACCCATCCACACAGGTACCACTGGCACCTCCATCTAATCACCATGGAATGACAGATTATTGTCTAAGGATAGGCTGGGAGGTGAGAAAGTTGGGGAACCACCCTGTTCTAGATATATAATCCCATCCTTGGTGTCAGGATGGTTCCACAACTTTCATACCTGCGGTCCTGTTCTTGGACAATCAACACGTATTATCACATTGGTTGGATGAAGGTGTCTGTGGTACCCGAGTGGATATAAATGTTGGGGTGAGTTCCTGACAATTATGAAAACTTATATTTGGAGAATTTACGAAATGTCTCCATTAGACAGTGGGGGGGTCCTCTTTCTTACAGCAGTTTTATAGAGGGGAGGGGTCCTCTTTATTACAACAATTCTTGTTTTTCTGCCCCCCCCCCCACCTTGCAATGTCACTAGGATTGTTTTTTTTACCTATTGATCTTGCTTTTACTTTTCAATTTTCCTTCAATTTGCTAAACCCCCAACAGTACAATCAGTCTGTAGATGCAGTAAAGCATGCTTGTTATACTCACTGTGGAACCTAAGGGGGTAATCCTCTGCATTGTGTAAAAAGGCTGTTTGATCCTGTCTTCTCTGCCCCTCCTCCTGTTCAAATGTCCATGCTGATGAGACAGACTGAACCTGTAGCCCTTCTGCACATGCTCAGTTTAGTGCTGAATTAAACCTAGAGAGGTTTAATTTTTTTTTTTCTTAGGAGAGTGCATGTGATCAGCACAGGGCTAATCAGCACTGTCCAGACAGAGGTCAGGGGTTCTGCATCCTCCTAGAGCAGAAAGAAAACTCCTGCAAGCTTTAACCAATGCTCTGCTGAAGTCACAAGACTGCTCTAACTGCTGATGATAAAATGTATTTAGCAGTTTATATTTACTAAAATAATTGAATTTCCATGTTGTGTGTACTGTTGGAGACCAGATATAGTGAATGCGGGGTCCGGGGAGAGCGGATATAGTGAATGCAGGGTACGGGGAGAGCGGATATAGTGAATGCAGGGTCCGAGAAGACCGGATATAGTGAATGCAGGGTCCGGGGAGACCGGATATAGTGAATGCGGGGTCCGGGGAGAGCGGATATAGTGAATTCAGGGTCCGGGGAGACCAGATATAGTGAATGCAGGGTTCAGGGAGAGCGGATATAGTGAATGCAGGATCCGGGGAGAGCGGATATAGTGAATGCAGGGTTCAGGGAGAGCGGATATAGTGAATGCAGGGTTCAGGGAGAGCGGATATAGTGAATGCAGGGTCCGGGGAGAGCGGATATAGTGAATGCAGGGTTCAGGGAGAGCGGATATAGTGAATGCAGGATCCGGGGAGAGCGGATATAGTGAATGCGGGGTCCGGGGAGAGCGGATATAGTGAATGCGGGGTCCGGGGAGAGTGGATATAGTGAATGCAGGGTACGAGGAGAGCGGATACAGTGAATGCGGGGTCCGGGGAGAGCGGATACAGTGAATGCAGGGTACGAGGAGAGCGGATACAGTGAATGCGGGGTCCGGGGAGAGCGGATACAGGGAATGCGGGGTCCAGGGATAGCAGATATAGTGAATGCGGGGTCCGGGGATAGCAGATATAGTGAATGCGGGGTCCGGGGAGAGTGGATATAGTGAATGCAGGGTTCAAGGGGAGCGGATACAGTAAATGCGGGGTCCGGGGAGAGCGGATATAGTGAATGCAGGGTCCGGGGAGAGAGGATATAGTGAATGCAGCTTCCGGGGAGAGCGGATATAGTGAATGCGGGGTCCGGGGAGAGCGGATATAGGGAATGCGGGATCTGGAGAGACCGGATATAGTGAATGCGGGGTCCGGGGAGAGCGGATATAGTGAATGCGGGGTCCGGGGAGAGCGGATACAGTGAATGCAGGGTCCGGGGAGAGCGGATATAGTGATTGCAGCTTTTGGGGAGAGCGGATATAGTGAATGCGGGGTCCGGGGAGAGCGGATACAGTGAATGCAGCTTTCGGGGAGAGCGGATATAGTGAATGCGGGGTCCAGGGAGAGCGGATATAGTGATTGCGGAGTCCGGGGAGAGCGGATATAGTGAATGCGGGGTCCGGGGAGAGCAGATATAGAAAATGCAGGGTCCGGGGAGAGCGGATTTAGTGAATGCGGGGTCCGGGGAGAGCAGATATAGAAAATGCAGGGTCCGGGGAGAGCGGATATAGTGAATGCGGGGTCCGGGGAGAGCGGATATAGTGAATGCGGGGTCCGGGGAGAGCGGATACAGTGAATGCGGGGTCCGGGGAGAGCGGATATAGTGATTGCAGCTTTCGGGGAGAGCGGATATAGTGAATGCGGGGTCCGGGGAGAGAGGATATAGTGAATGCAGCTTCCGGGGAAAGCGGATATAGTGAATGCAGGGTCCGGGGAGAGCGGATATAGTGAATGTGGGGTCCAGGGAGAGCGGATATAGTGAATGCGGGGTCCGGGGAGAGCGGATACAGTAAATGTGGGGTCCAGGGAGAGCGGATATAGTGATTGCGGAGTCCGGGGAGAGCGGATATAGTGAATGCGGGGTCCGGGGAAAGCGGATATAGTGAATGCGGGGTCCGGGGAGAGCGGATACAGTGAATGCGGGGTCCAGGGAGAGCGGATATAGTGATTGCGGGGTCCGGGGAGAGCGGATATAGTGAATGCAGCTTTCGGGGAGAGCGGATATAGTGAATGCGGGGTCCGGGGAGAGAGGATATAGTGAATGCAGCTTCCGGGGAAAGCGGATATAGTGAATGCAGGGTCCGGGGAGAGCGGATATAGTGAATGCAGGGTCCAGGGAGAGCGGATATAGTGAATGCGGGGTCCGGGGAGAGCGGATACAGTGAATGCGGGGTCCGGGGAGAGCGGGTACAGTGAATGCGGGGTCCGGGGAGAGCGGATATAGTGAATGCGTGGTCCGGGGAGAGCGGATATAGTGAATGCGGGGTCCGGGGAGACTAGATATAGTGAATGCAGGGTCCGGGGAGACCGGATATAGTGAATGCGGGGTCCGGGGAGAGCAGATATAGTGAATGCGGGGTCCGAGGAGAGCGGATATAGTGAATGCGGGGTCCGAGGAGAGTGGATATAGTGAATGCGGGGTCCGGGGAGAGTGGATATAGTGAATGCGGGGTCCGGGGAGAGCGGATATAGTGAATGCGGGGTCCGGGGAGAGCAGATATAGTGAATGCGGGGTCCGAGGAGAGCGGATATAGTGAATGCGGGGTCTGGGAAGAGTGGATATAGTGATTGCAGGGTCCGGGGAGACTAGATATAGTGAATGCGGGGTCTGGGAAGAGCGGATATAGTGAATGCAGGGTCTGGGGAGACCAGATATAGTGAATGCAGGGTCTGGGGAGACCAGATATAGTGAATGCTGGGTCCGGGGAGACCAGATATAATGAATGCTGGGTCCGGGGAGAGCGGATATAGCGCAATAGAAAAATTAGTAAGCTGCAATATACACTGCTCAAAAAAATTAAAATGGCCCCCATGTGCTTGTATGCATGCCTGACAACGTCGGGGGAGGCTCCTAATAAGATGACAGATGGTGTCCTGGGGGATTTCCTCCCACATCACTAAGTTCCTGGACAGTCTGAGGTGCAATGTGAAGGTGGCAGATGGACCAAAACATAACATCCCAGAGGTGTTCTATTGGATTTAGATCAGGCGAGCATGGGGGTCATTCAATGGTATCAACCCAGGTCCCACTGCACCAGGAGGAACTTGGGACCCACTGCACCAGGAGGAACTCGGGACCCACTGCACCAGGAGGAACCCAGGACCCACTGCACCAAGAGTAACCCAAGACCCACTGCACCAGGAGGAACCCAGGACCCACTGCACCAGTGTAAGGTCTGACAATGGGTCCAAGGATTTCATCCCCATACCTAATGGCAGTCAGGGTGCCATTGTCTAGCCTGTAGAGGTCTGTGTGTCCCTCCATGGAGATGCCTCCCCAGACCATCACTGACCCACCACCAAAACTGTCATGGTGAACCATGTTACAGGCAGCAGAACATTCTCCATGGCTTCTCCAGACCCTTTCACGTCTGTCACATGTGCTCAGGGTGAACCTGTTCTCATCTGTGAAAAGCACAGGGTGCCAGTGGTGGACCTGCCAATTCTGGGGTTCAATGGCCAATGCCAATCCAGCTCTATGGTGCCAGGCAGTGAGCACAGGGCCCTCTAGAGGATGTCGGGCCCTCAGGCCACCCTCATGAAGTCTGTTTCTGATTGTTTGGTCAGAGACATTCACACCAGTGGCCTGCTGGAGGTCAATTTGTAGGGCTCTGGCAGGGCTCATCCTGTTCCTCCTTGCACAAAGGAGCAGATTCTGGTCCTATTGATGGGTTAAGGACCTTCTCCGGCTTTGTCCAGCCCTCCTAGAGGAACTGCCTGTCTCCTGGAATCTCCTCCATACTCTTGAGACTGTGCTGGGAGACACAGCAAACCTTCTGGCAATGGCAGGTATTGATGTGCCATCCTGGAGGAGTTGGACTGCCTGTGCAACCTCTGTAGGGTCCAGGTATGGCCTCATGCTACCAGTAGTGACACTGACCCTAGCCAAATGCAAAACTAGTGAAAAACAGCCAGAAAAGATGAGTAGGGAAAAAAAGTCAGTGGCCTCCACCTGTAAAACTGTTCCTGTTTTGGGGGTTGTCTCATTGTTGCCCATCTAGTGCACCTGTTGTTAATTTCATTACCACCAAAGCAGCTGAAACTGATGAACAACCCCCTCTGCTACTTACCTGACCAGATCCATATCCCAGGAGTTTCATGGACTTGATGCTAGACTCGGATTAAAAAGTGTTCATTTCATTTTTTTTGAGCCGTGTATTATTTTGAATTGATATATAGGATTACCTGGTATCTGAGGTTCAAAGGCACCACATCCCACCAAATAGATTAAAAAACACGTATATACAAAAAAACGTGATTTTCAAGGTGCCAACACAATATGGTAAAAATATCCAAAATTTTATTAAAATATACAAAGATTTAAAAACAACAATTTTATAAAACCTGGTTTTGTTACATTGTTGTTTTTTAAATATTTGTATATTTCATTAAAATGTTGGGTATTTTTACCATGTTGTGTTGACACCTTGAAAATCACATTTTTTTGAATAAAATATTTTAGTTGATTCTGTAATTGATTGCCTTTGACCCGGGGAATTTTCCAGACTAAACTGGCTTCTTCCAGAGGTGTTGTGTAAATGTTCCACATGAATAAAGCACGGAATTTAGTCCTTCACCTTGCCCCCATGCAAGGTGACCTGCATCCTATGTCATCACAAAAATGCGGTTAACCCAAAATAAACAATCACTCCAAATAATACGATGTTTCCTTAGACGCCAAGAGTTTCACTTTCTCCTCTGAAAGTTCACAAAGTCAATGTAACAAACATACATCCGATGCAGCTTTCCGTTTAACCTCCCTGGCGGTATGATTATTTCAGATTTTTGGTGCTGAAAGCGGTATTTTTTTTGCATGGAAATATGTGATTTTTTTATTGTAGGCCTGTAATTCTTAGGAATAACTCACTGAAATCTGTCCGAACAAGAGTCTAGTAAACATCCCGGGGAGGATAAAACTTGAAACGCGAAATCATAAATTATAATTTAATAAATAATCATAAAAAATAATAATATAATAATAATAAATGTAATTCAATAATATAATCAAACCAAAAACACTGAAATGTGAAATAGAGCGCCAAGTTCGCACATCGCTGAGCTCAGTCGCAGAATCGTTTTCAGTGTCTGATGAGGAATTTCCCCCACGAATCATTATCACTCAATTCTGCAAGTGGTTCTGATTTACTATCGCTGTTCTCTAGCCGGTCTAAAACCGCTTTTGACCTAAAGGGACGCTTTTTGGACGCCATGGACGTTTCTCAGTTTCCAGGCAGAAAGAACAGTAAAAATGCAGGCAGGGCGCCGGACAAAGCACTCGGGACACAATGTATGTGAAATGGTTTGATACAGGAATGTTATACTATGTGATTTTAGTGATTTTAGTGAATGTCACTTTTTGTCATTTTTCAAATTTCCCGCCAGTTCCGTCCCCCGTACATCCTGACGCTCGCAGGGGACGGAACCCAGAAGACAGATGCCGGCATCCGCCGGAGGACATTGCCGGGGACACTGCAGGGGGGACATCGCGGGAGCGCAGGACAAGGTAAGTGATTGAGGGATCGCAGAGCAGCGTCGCATGGTAAGCCCGAGTGTAGCTCAGGGTTACTGCTTGTGGTGCTGAAACTTTACCCCGAGCTACACTCGGGAATACCGCCACGGAGGTTACACAAAACTCCCCATGTGGAGAACATTGACTCTAGTTCTGAGAAAAGATGGATGAAAGAGCGGCCCATCAAGTCTGTCCCAATTTCTTCATATTTTTTTTTACATTTTTTAAAACTTTTTTTTTACTTTTTTAATAATTAAAAAAAAAATACCATACAGAACTATTGTTATCATTGGTTCTAGGTGAGGGAATTCAACTTGAAGACCAAATCCACCTGCCTTTTTCTATAGGAGGACCTTATTGTCATCTCCCCATCTTTTATCTATATCAGGGTTTCTCAACCTTTGCACCTTTGAGGCAGGGCTGTCTTATAGCACAGGCACCCCTGGGCACTGCCCAAGGGCCAAAGGTGCATGGTGGACCCCTGAAGCCCCCCCCCCCCAGTTTCCTTCCATGCTTTGCAAGGAATAACCCCCAAGGTGGAGCATTTTGCCACTGCATTTGTGGGCAGGGTGTGTACAGATCTGATCACATGAGTTGAGTAGGAAAGGAGGGCAAGCAGGGATCAGAGCAGTACACATCCTGCCCACACAAGCAGTAGAAGTAGTAAGATGCTCCGACATGGGGGGTTCTTCCTTAACCCCTGCAAAGCACTGGAAGAGCAACAAAAACTGCAAGGTGGGGGTAGAGGGGGAAGAGATGTTACTAGATTGTAGATTCAGCCCAGTGACAGGTACGATCTATGACAGCAGCTTCCCTGCGCTGCTCTGCTTGAGGAGACCATATCTATATTATACATTACTGCACCCTATATTGTACCCTCCTGACCCCCCCCCCCCCCCCCCCCAGAACAGGTACGATCTATGACAGCAGCTTCCCTGAGCTGCTCTGCTTGAGGAGACCATATCTATATTATACATTACTGAACCCTATATTGTACCCTCCTGCCCCCCCCCCAGAACAGGTAATATCTATGACAGCAGCTTCCCTGCGCTGCTCTGCTTGAGGAGACCATATCTATATTATACATTAGTGCACCCTATATTGTACCCTCCTGCCCCCCCCCCCCTCCCCCAGAACAGGTACGATCTATGACAGCAGCTTCCCCGCGCTGCTCTGCTTGAGGAGACCATATCTATATTATACATTACTGCACCCTATATTGTACCCTCCTGACCCCCCCCCAGAACAGGTAAGATCTATGACAGCAGCTTCCCTGCGCTGCTCTGCTTGAGGAGACCATATCTGTATTATACATTACTGCACCCTATATTGTACCCTCCTGACCCCCCCCCAGAACAGGTAAGATCTATGACAGCAGCTTCCCTGCGCTGCTCTGCTTGAGGAGACCATATCTGTATTATACATTACTGCACCCTATATTGTACCCTCCTGACCCCCCCCCAGAACAGGTACGATCTATGACAGCAGCTTCCCTGCGCTGCTCTGCTTGAGGAGACCATATCTGTATTATACATTACTGCACCCTATATTGTACCCTCCTGACCCCCCCAGAACAGGTACGATCTATGACAGCAGCTTCCCTGATCTGCTCTGCTCTGCTTGAGGAGACCATATCTGTATTATAAATTACTGCACCCTATATTGTACCCTCCTGACCCCCCCCCCCCCCCAGAATAGGTAGGATCTATGACAGCAGCTTCCCTGTGCTGTTCTGCTTGAGGAGACCATATCTGTATTATACAGTCAGGTCCATAAATATTGGGACATTGACACAATTCTAACATTTTTGGCTCTATACACCACCACGATGGATTTGAAATGAAACGAACAAGATGTGCTTTAACTGCAGACTGTCAGATTTAATTTGAGGGTATTTACATCCAAATCAGGTGAACGGTGTAGGAATTACGACAGTTTGCATACTTGCCTCCCACTTGTTAAGGGACCAAAAGTAATGGGACAGAATAATAATCATATATCAAACTTTCACTTTTTAATACTTGGTTGCAAATCCTTTGCAGTCAATTACAGCCTGAAGTGTGGAACGCATAGACATCACCAGACGCTGGGTTTCATCCCTGGTGATGCTCTGCCAGGCCTCTACTGCAACTGTCTTCAGTTCCTGCTTGTTCTTGGGGCATTTTCCCTTCAGTTTTGTCTTCAGCAAGTGAAATGCTCAATCAGATTCAGGTCAGGTGATGGACTTGGCCATTGCAGAACATTCCACTTCTTTCCCTTAAAAAAACTCTTTGGTTGCTTTTGCAGTCTGCTTTGGGTCATTGTCCATCTGCACTGTGAAGCGTCCAATGAGTTGTGAAGCATTTGGCTGAATATGAGCAGATAATATTCCCGAAACACTTCACAATTCATCCGGCTGCTTCTGTCAGCAGTCACATCATCAATAAATACAAGAGAAGCAGTTCCATTGGCAGCCATACATGCCCACGCCATGACACTACCACCTGTTAGGAATGGACTGGCCAGCAATGGTGGGACTCACCTGCCTTTTGATCTGCAGTACCAGGGCTGGCCAGCGGGTGCTCCCAGCAATCAGAGACTCAACCTTTCAGCCAGCTAACACCTGGAACTGATGATACTGGGGTATTTAAGGGATGGCCAGACTTGCAGACTCTGCCTTGGTGTTGTGTTTGTCCTGGGCCCTGTATCTGTCCTGCATCCTGTTCCTTTGCTGACCCTGATCTGAACTGCTGCTGACTTCTCCTGCTCTGATCCTGGCTTGTGACCCTGACCACCCCTCTGTCTGACCCTCTGTACCTCGCTGCTTGCTACCTGCTGAACCTGGCCTGTGACCCCGACCATTCTCTGCTTGCTCCCCCTGTACCTACCTGCCCAATTGATATTGACCCGGCCTGCCTGACGACGCTTGCTTGTATGTACTGTTATCTGTGGGTGGTTGGTTGGGTTTGTTTGCACTGTATTATGTTTAGTATTGCCCTGCGTTTGTTTGTATTGTTAGTGTTAATAAATTATATTGTTTATCACATTTCTGAAGTCTGCGTTTCCCTGCATCAGTCACACATCTCTGGTCATACCTGGGAGCCCTGACATTACACCAAGGCCAATCCTGACCAGAAGTGGCTGCACAGGGAAGCCATCTTGGCTTGTTGATGGGAAGGATGGATCTGGATGAGGTTGCGTATTTATATCTGCTAGTGTTTGATGACAGAGAGTATGCTTATCAAACTCTGAAGGAGTATCCCCGGGATCAACTGCTAGAATGTATACGGCTTGCTCATGTTCTAGTAGATCAGGGCACAGAGTTCTCTGAGGTGCAGCCATTGATTGAGGTTTGTGCAGAGTTGGTTTCATCTGGTTCCCCCGAATGCAGGGATGAATTTTTGCCACCATTTAGTGCAGACCAGGTAGAGTCCCTGGTGTGGTTATTAGAGGATGATGTGGGTTACTTTCTGGAGCGTTATTCCACATGTTCACCACAGACACTAAGAGATTGTATAAACGCAGTGCAGTCTTTGGTCAGACAGGCTTTGTGTAAGCTCAGCTTTGTTCAACCCCTACTGCAGACATGGACAGACTTGTTGCACCCAGCCTCAGTCAGCTTACAAAGACCCAGTCCTGCTTCTAACTCTACTCCTGTATTCCCAACAGCTCCTCCAGTTACAGCCCAGTATACTTGGCTATCTACCGCATGTCAGTACCCTGTTCCCACTCGCTGCACCTACAGTCATGGCCGAAATTGTTGGCACCCTTGATATTTTTCCTGAAAATCAAGTATTTCACACAAAAAAGGTATTGCATTAACACATGTTTTGCTATACACATGTTTATTCCCTTTGTATGTATTGGAACAAATATAAAACAGAGGCAGAAAAGCAAATATGACATAATGTCACACAAAACCCCAAAAATGGGCTGGACAAAAGTATTGGCACCCTTAACTTAATATTTGGTTGCACACCCTTTGGAAAACATAACTGAAATCAGTCGCTTCCTATAACCATCAATAAGCTTCTGACACCTCTCACCCGGAATTTTGGACCACTCTTCCTTTGCAAACAGCTCCAGGTCTCTCTTATTGGAAGGACACCTTTTCCCAACAGCAATTTTAAGATCTCTCCACAGGTGTTCAATGGGATTTAGATCTGGGCTCATTGCTGGCCACTTCAGAACTCTCCAGCGCTTCTTTGCCATCCATTTCTGAGTGCTTTTTGACGTATGTTTGGGGTCATTGTCCTGCTGGAAGACCCAGGATCTTGGACGCAAACCCAGCTTTCTGACACTGGGCCCTACAGTGCGACCCAAAATCCTTTGGTAATCCTCAGATTTCATGATGCCTTGCACACAGTCAAGGCACCCAGTGCCAGAGGCAGCAAAACAACCCCAAAACATCATTGAACCTCCACCATATTTTACCGTAGGTACTGTGTTTTGTTCTTTGTAGGCCTCATTCCGTTTTCGGTAAACAGTAGAATGATGTGCTTTACCGAAAAGCTCTATCTTGGTCTCATCTGTCCACAAGACGTTTTCCCAGAAGGCTTTTGGCTTACTCAAGTACATTTTGGCAAACTGTAGTCTTGCTTTTTTATGTCTCTGTGTCAGCAGTGGGGTCCTCCTGGGTCTCCTGCCATAGCGTTTCATTTCATTTAAATGTCGACGGATAGTTCGCGCTGACACTGATGCTCCCTGAGCCTGCAGGACAGCTTGAATGTATTTGGAACATGTTTGGGGCTGCTTATCCACCATCCGGACTATTCTGCGTTGCAATCTTTCATCAATTTTCCTCATCCGTCCACGACCAGGGAGATTAGCTACAGTGCCATGGGTTGCAAACTTCTTGATAATGTTGCGCACTGTGGACAAAGGCAAATCTAGTTCTCTGGAGATGGACTTGTAACCTTGAGATTGTTGATATTTTGCCACAATTTTGGTTCTCAGGTCCTCAGACAGTTCTCGTCTCCTCTTTCTGTTGTCCATGCTTAGTGTGGCACAGACAGACACACAATGCAAAGGTTAAGTGAACGTCTCTCCTTTTTATCTGCTTTCAGGTGTGATTTCTATATTGCCCACACCTGTTACTTGCCCCAGGTGAGTTTACAGGAGCATCACATGCTTGTAACATTCTTATTTATCCGCAGTTGTGAAAGGGTGCCAATACTTTTGTCCAGCCCATTTTTGGAGGTTTGTGTGACATTATGTCGAATTTGCTTTCTTTCCTCCCTTTTTTTGTTTTGTCCCAATACACACAAAGGGAATAAACATGTGTATAGCAAAACATGTGTTAATGCAATACGTTTCGTGAGAAATACATGATTTCCTGGAGAAATATCAAGGGTGCCAACAATTTCGGCCATGACTGTATCCTGCCTTTAACCCTGTAAAAAAGTCCTCTGTAGCAACTGCTCCCTCTCCTGTTCCATCCTCCAGTTCTTCTCTGTCTCCAGCTGCTCCATTCGTTTGCAGACCTGCGTTTACTTGCAGTGCTCCAGTAGTTAAAACCAGAAAAAAGCGAAAATTCTTTCCAACCAATACCATCCTGCCAGTATCCAAACCGGTGAACCTGCCGTCCGTGACTCAGCCTGAAGCCTCTACTCGGCCTGAAGCCTCTACTCGGCCTGAAGCCTCTACTCGGCCTGAAGCCTCTACTCGGCCTGAAGCCTCTACTCGGCCTGAAGCCTCTACTCGGCCTGAAGCCTCTACTCGGCCTGATGCCTCTCTTCAGCCGGATGCCTCTCTTCAGCCTGAAGCCTCTCCTCAGCCTGATGCCTGCATTCAGCCTGATGCCGCTACTCAGCATGATGAACTGATCCAGCCCGACGATCCTATTAGGCCAGTTGACTCGATGCCCGCTGTTGATCCAGATGATCCGGTACCTGATCCAGTGCCCGCTGTCGTGCCAATTGACTCAGAGCCCGCTGTCATATCTGGTGACCCGGTGCCCACTGCCTTGCCAGATGACGCGGTGCCCGCTGGCAAGCCAAATGACCTGATGCCTGGTGACCCAGTGCCCGCTGTCATACCTGGTGACCCGATGCCCGCTGTCGAGCCAGACGATCCAATGCCTGGTGACCCGGTGCCCACTGCCTTGCCAGATGACGCGGTGCCCGCTGACAAGCCAAATGACCTGATGCCTGGTGACCCAGTGCCCGCTGTCATACCTGGTGACCCGATGCCTGCTGTCGAGCCAGACAATCCGGTACCTGATGCCCCGGTGCTCACTGTCGTACCAGTTGACTCGGAGCCCACTGCCTTGCCGGATGACGCGGTGCTCGCTGTCGAGCCAAATGACCTGATGCCTGGTGACCCGATGCCCACTGTCCAGCCAGACCATACAATGTCTGACCCAGTGCCTGCGGTCATACCAGTTGACTCGGAGCCCACTGTCGTGCCTGGTGACTCGGTGCCCGCCGCTCCGCCTGGGGGCCCGAGACCTGTTGCTCTGCTTGGGGGTCCAGCGCCCGCCGCTCCGCCTGGGGATCCGGCGCCCGCCGCCCCGCCTGGGGGCCCGAGACCTGTCGCTCCGCCTGAGGGCCCGAGACCTGTCGCTCCATCTGGGGGTCCGGCGCCCGCCGCTCCGCCTGAGGGCCCGAGACCTGTCGCTCCACCTGGGGGTCCGGCGCCCGCCGCTCCGCCTGAGGGCCCGAGACCTGTCGCTCCATCTGGGGGTCCGGCGCCCGCCGCTCCGCCTGAGGGCCCGAGACCTGTCGCTCCTCCTGGGGGTCCGGCGCCCGCCGCTCCGCCTATGGGCCCGAGACCTGTCGCTCCGCCTGGGGGTCCGGCGCCCGCCGCTCCGCCTGAGGGCCCGAGACCTGTCGCTCCACATGGGGGTCCGGCGCCCGCCGCTCCGCCTGAGGGCCCGAGACCTGTCGCTCCGCCTGGGGGTCCGGCGCCCGCCGCTCCGCCTGAGGGCCCGAGACCTGTCGCTCCGCCTGGGGGTCCGGCGCCCGCCGCTCCGCCTGAGGGCCCGAGACCTGTCGCTCCGCCTGGGGGTCCGGCGCCCGCCGCCCCGCCTGGGGGCACGATGCCTGTCGCCCCGCCTGGGGGCACGATGCCTGCCGCCCCGCCCGGGGGCCCGGTGCCTGCCGCCCCGCCCGGGGGCCCGGTGCCTGCCGCCCCGCCCGGGGGCCCGGTGCCTGCCGCCCCGCCCGGGGGCCCGGTGCCTGCTGCTCCGCCTGGTAATCCGATGTGCCTCTGCCCGGAATCCTGCCCGATGTGCCTCTGCCCGGAGTCCTGCCCGATGTGCCTCTGCCCGGTGTGCCTCTGCCCGGTGTGCCTCTGCCCGGTGTGCCTCTGCCCGATGTGCCTCTGCCCGGAGTCCTGCCCGATGTGCCTCTGCCCGGTGTGCCTCTGCCCGGAGTGCCTCTGCTCGATGTGCCGCTGCCCGGAGTCCAGCCCGGTGTGCCGCTGCCCGGAGTGCCGCCCGGTGTGCCAGTCTTTGCTATCCCGCCAGTTGCCAGACCCGGGCGGTGGAACATTTTGCCCAGCTAGGACTGTTTGGAGCGTCCTGAGGCCGCTCCTTGAGGGGGGGGTACTGTTAGGAATGGACTGGCCAGCAATGGTGGGACTCACCTGCCTTTTGATCTGCAGTACCAGGGCTGGCCAGCGGGTGCTCCCAGCAATCAGAGACTCAACCTTTCAGCCAGCTAACACCTGGAACTGATGATACTGGGGTATTTAAGGGATGGCCAGACTTGCAGACTCTGCCTTGGTGTTGTGTTTGTCCTGGGCCCTGTATCTGTCCTGCATCCTGTTTCTGTTCCTTTGCTGACCCTGATCTGAACTGCTGCTGACTTCTCCTGCTCTGATCCTGGCTTGTGACCCTGACCATCCCTCTGTCTGACCCTCTGTACCTCGCTGCTTGCTACCTGCTGAACCTGGCCTGTGACCCCGACCATTCTCTGCTTGCTCCCCCCGTACCTACCTGCCCAATTGATATTGACCCGGCCTGCCTGACGACGCTTGCTTGTATGTACTGTTATCTGTGGGTGGTTGGTTTGGTTTGTTTGCACTGTATTATGTTTAGTATTGCCCTGCGTTTATGTTTGTATGGTTAGTGTTAATAAATTATATTGTTTATCACATTTCTGAAGTCTGCGTTTCCCTGCATCAGTCACACATCTCTGGTCATACCTGGGAGCCCTGACACCACCACCATGCTTCACTGATGAGGTGGTCTGCTTAGGATCATGAGCAGTTTTTTTCCTTCTCCATACTCTTCTCTTCCCATCACTCTGGTACAAGTTGATCTCGGTCTCATCTGTCCATAGGATGTTGTTCCAGAACTGTGAAGGCTTTTTTAGATGTCGTTTGGCAAACTCTAATCTGGCCTTCCTGTTTTTGAGGCTCACCAATGGTTTCCATCTTGTGGTGAACCCTCTGTATTCACTCTGGTGAAGTCTTCTCTTGATTGGTGACTTTGACACACATACACCTACCTCCTGGAGAGTGTTCCTGATCTGGCCAACTGTTGTGAAGGGTGTTTTCTTCACCAGGGAAAGAATTCTTCGGTCATCCACCACAGTTGTTTTCCGTGGTCTTCCGGGTCTTTTGGTGTTGCTGAGCTCACCGGTGCGTTCCTTCTTTTTAAGAATGTTCCAAACAGTTGTTTTGGCCACGCCTAATGTTTTTGCTATCTCTCTGATGGGTTTGTTTTGTTTTTTCAGCCTAATGATGGCTTCACTGATAGTGACAGCTCTTTGGATCTCATCTTGAGAGTTGACAGCAACAGATTCCAAATGCAAATAGCACACTTGAAATTATTATTATTATACAGTATTTATAAAGCGCCAATAGTTCGCTCAGCGCTGTACATTACAAAGGGGGACAGAACATGTGACAGAACAATACCAATACAATGCAAAACATGAGGGGATCGAGGGCCCTGCTCTTTCGAGCTTACAATCTAGGAACGCATCTTGTTTGTTTCATTTCAAATCCATTGTGGTGGTGTATAGAGCCAAAAATGTTAGAATTGTGTCCATGTCCCAATATTTATGGACCTGACTGTACATTACTGCACCCTATATTGTACCCTCCTGACCCCCCCCCCCCCCCCCCCCGTACTGTGTCCTCTTAGCATAATTTAGCTTCCCCGGTAGGGGCCCCAGTGCATTACTTTCCCCAGGGGCCCATGGTGCTATTAAGATGGCACTGCTTGGAGGAATCCTTGGCAAAAAGTCTGAGATCTAGTGGAACCCCTAAAATAGTTTTCAGATCTGCAACTCACAGAACTTTGGTGTGGTCTGCAAGCTGTAATATAACAATTATTTTTAGACATGGCATTAAATATTAGAATAAATATTTAAAATCACTTCCTTAATATAGGAAGAAAACCTGGGATGAGCATACAGAAATTTCATCTTCAACTGAAATCAGACAAGGCTGCCACCTAGCCAGAGCACGGGGGGGGGGGTTGGGGGTCAATAGGGCAGAGCACAATGGGGGTCACCTGGGCAGACTACAAAAGGGAGGGGGGTCACCCAGGGCAGACTGCAGCAGGAGGGTCACCCAGGGCAGACTGCAGCAGGAGGGGTCACCAAGGCAGAATACAGAAGGAGGG
Source organism: Staurois parvus (assembly GCF_062004578.1). Lineage (NCBI taxonomy): Eukaryota > Metazoa > Chordata > Amphibia > Anura > Ranidae > Staurois > Staurois parvus. Next base: position 87,572 of record NW_028319667.1, on the reverse strand, counting down.
TCACCAAGGCAGAATGCAGCAGGGGATAACCAAGGCAGAATACAGCAGGGGGGCTCACCAGGGCAGAATACAGCAGGGGATAACCAAGGCAGAATACAGCAGGAGGGGTCACCAGGATATTATTATTATTATACAGTATTTATAAAGCACCAACAGTTCGCTCAGCGCTGTACATTACAATGGGAGACAGTGCAATGACAATACAATGCGATACACGAGGGGTTCGAGGGCCCTGCTCCTTGGAGCTTACAATCTAGGAGGGAGGGGATGGTGGTACAGGAGGAGATAGCTGTGGGGGATGGAGTGGTAGGAAGAGTGGAGGAGGTCGGCAATTAGCAGGGGGTAGGGTAGGCTTCCCTGAAGAGGTGGGTTTTCAGGAGAGGAGAGTAGGTGATAGTCTGATGGATTGGGGTAGGGAGTTCCAGAGGATGGGTGATGCCCTGGAGAAGTCCTGGAGGCGGGCATGGGAGGAGGAGACCAGGGAACTAGAGGGAAGGAGGTCTTGTGAAGAGCGGAGAGTACGTTTTGGGTGGTATTTGGACATCAGGTCGGTGATGTAGTTTGGGGCAGTATTATGAATGGCTTTGTATGTCAGTATTAGCATTTTGAATTTGATCCGTTGGGCAATCGGAAGCCAGTGGAGGGATTGTGCGTATTTTGGCGATGTTGCGGAGGTGGAGTCTGCATGAGATTGTTAGCGATTGGACTTGGGGCTGGAAGGATAGATTGGAGTCAAGAATGACACCAAGTACTCTGGCCTGCGGGGTGGGCCTGATGGTGGCTTTGTTGGACGTGATGGAGAAGTCAGTGGGGGGTCACCAAGGCAGAATACACCAGGGCTGGATACCACAGAGGGGTCATCAGGGCAGAATACAGCAGGGGGGGGTCACCAGGGCAGGATATAGCAGAGGAGTCATTAGGGCAGAATACAGCAGAGGGTTCATCAGGGCAGAATACAGCAGGGGGGTCACCAGGGCAGAGTACAATGGGGTCACCAGGGCAGAGTACAATGGGGTCACCAGGTCAGAGCACACAGCAGGAGGTCACCAGGGCAGAATACAGCAGGGGGCTCATCAGGGCAGAATACAGCAGGGGGGTCACCAGGGCAGAGTACAATGGGGTCACCGGGGCAGAACACACAGCAGGGGGTCAACGGGGCAGAATATAGCAGAGGGGTCACCAGGGCAGAATACAGCAGACAGATTAGCAGGGCAGGATATAACAGAGGGGTCACCAGGGCAGAATACAGCGGGGGTCACCAGGAGAGAACACAGCAGAGGGCTCACCAGTGCAGAATACAGCAGGGGGGTCACCAGTGCAGGATATAGCAAAGGGGTCACCAGGGCAGGATATAGCAGAGGGGTCACCAGGGCAGGATATAGCAGAGGGGTCACCAGGAGAGAACACAGCAGAGGGGTCACCAGTGCAGGATATAGCAGAGGGGTCACCAGGGCAGGATATAACAAAGGGGTCACCAGGGCAGAATACAGCAGAGGATCACCAGGGCAGGATATAGCAGAGGGGTCACCAGGAGAGAACACAGCAGAGGGGTCACCAGTGCAGAATACAGCAGAGGGGTCACCAGGAGAGAACACAGCAGAGGGGTCACCAGGGCAGGATATAACAGAGGGGTCACCAGGGCAGAATACAGCAGAGGGGTCACCAGGGCACAGTACACAGATTTGCTTTCCTCCACATGCAGAGCAGTGCAGGGAAGCTGCTGTAACATGACTTTTCCCTTTGATTCCTGGCAGCCCCCCTCTTGTCCATCCCAGGTGATATCACATACAACAGCCTGGGACAGACACAAGAGGAGGGATGGTGGAGAACAACAAAGTGATCCAAAGTGATCCCTGCGCCGCTCTGCAAATCCATAAACATGAAAGATGTCACCTCCTACTATATCCCCCCCCCCGCTGCCATTCACAGACACAGCAAGGCAGTCTGATACAGCCGTTGCCCCCGATCTCTGCTCCATCCGTCTGGGGTGTACGTTCTCCTCCAATCCAGGCGCCATCCTCTGAGATCACAGCAGTAACCAGAACTATAGCGGACCCATCGGGTACCAAGGCACCATGATAGTACTTATAGTCAGTGCATATTGAAACCAACACTAGATAAGTGTCTTGGTCCATTGCTAGTCAAAAAAAGAGCATCCCCCGGGGGGATAAAGTGGTACTACAGGCAAATTCATACATGACATGTACGTTGCATGATGCTGTCTATCACTAGCACTAAAGTGGACTTTTCTCCCCTTTTTTTAAATAAATTCCCATCGGCATACATTTCTGCATGCTAATTAAAAAAAATCCTCCAACACTGTTTTCCTCACCTCATGCTGCCCACATAATGCACATACGTCGCATTGTGGTGGCGCCCCACACAGAGAGAGTGCCGGCCTGTGCTGCACGCAGGAGCCCCTAGGCGGCAGTGTGCCCTAGGCAGCTGCCTAGTTTGCCTAGTGGAAGCACCGGCCCTGGCCGCACATGTGCAACTATAGGTGGCTCTTGATCTGTACTAAGAAGCAGAAACTTGGATTCTACTTTCTGGTTTCCCTGAAGGCGGTGGTGATGTAGCCCCAGCTACAGAGATGTCCCCTGGGAGGGCAATGTCATCATTGCCTTCAGGGAAATCCCATACTCTATTGTCATACTGCGCATGTGTGAGATGGAACGTTTGATGCTACGCATTTCATTTTGCTCATGCGGCGTGTAAACTTCTCCCATACGATCTCAGGGGAATGGTTTTATTGTTGTACCATATGCATGTATTGACAACTTCTCAAAATGGCGGCATGAGAAAGGGGGTCCAGGTAGCACAGAGGCGTGATGAAAACTGGTAGAAATGAAGAAAAAGTCACATGGACATAGGTAAGTATACTTGTTTATTAGCAGTTTTATAGAGTAGGGGGGGTCCTCTTTATTACAGCAGTTTTTGTTTTTCTGAGATACCTCTCTTCCCCCATAACCTTTTTTTTTTTTTTTTTACGCATTGATCTTCTGGTGGCTGCATTTGTTTTCTTTTTTTAGGCCTTTTCCTTTATTTTCACCCTGTGATCTGGCCAGTAAGTCTGTTATTTGTCAACTGTTTTTTACCAGACTAAGCTGTGCTGCAAAAATGGCAGGTCAAGGGCTGAGACAAACTATTTAACACTAACAGGGGTGCTTACCAGTGGGGTAGAGTGGGGGGCAGCCAGTGCAATCTCCCCTGGAGTAACATTTAGAGGGACGCACTTTTGGGTGCTCTCCGACAGATTCCTGGCGGTACCAGTGCTGGAAGCCCCAATTCCCAGCAAGGAAGATGGTGGCAGAGGCTTCTGGGCTCACCAGAGTGGAGCAATGCAGTGCCTGGACTCCGGCATTCCTATGTTTGGGCTGATTTTTAGTGTTCAGACCGGACTCCTCCTGCCACTTCTCCCTGCACTTCACTGCAAAGATGGACACCGGCTGCAGGAAGTGACACCAACAAGGAGCCAGTAAGTAAGTTAACATACCCGGTGAACGTTGGGGCTGTGGCAGGGAGAGGGGGAGAAGGACAGGAATAGGGTGGCCGGGAGGTGGGCGATGTGCTCCGCTGCTCCTACCAATGATATGACAGGAACACGCTGGTCCACACCGGGGGGATCAATGGCAGCCATCGATCCTCAGAGCTCTCAGCAGGGGGCACTCTAGAGATACTATCTTAGTGCAACCATTGTGCTCCTTTACATCCTCCAGAGTGCCCCCTTAGTATACTGGCACTAAGAGAGCACTCTGAAGGAGAATGTACGGGGGCATTCTGGAGGATGTAAAGAGCACCCTGGAGGCATGAAGAGGCCACTCTGGAGGAACTAAGAGGCCACTCTGGAGGAACTAAGGGGGCACTCTGGAGGAACTAAGGGGGCATTCTGGAGGATGTAAAGAGCACCCTGGAGGCTTGAAGAGGCCACTCTGGAGGAACTAAGGGGGCACTCTGGAGGAACTAAGAGGGCACTCTGGAGGAACTAAGGGGGCACTCTGGAGGAACTAAGGGGGCACTCTGGAGGATGTTGTAAGGGGGCACACTGGTGGATATAAAAAGGGGCACTCTGGTGGATATAAGGCGGCACTCTGAAGGAGGATGCAAGGGGTACACTGGAGGATGTAAGGGGGAAATCTGGAGGATGTGGCAAGGGAACATTTTGGTGGATGTAAGGGGGCATGCTGGTGGATTTAAGGGGGCACTCTGGAGGTACTAAGTTAGTACCCTTATATCCTCCAGAGCCCCCTTTCATCCTTTAAAGTGCCCCTTTAGTACTACTAAAGGGGCACTCTGGAGGTACTCAGGGGCACTCAGGCGGATGTAAGGGCGCACTCTGGAGAATTTAAGAGGGCACTCTGGAGGTGCTAAGTTTGTACCCTTAGATCCTCCAGAGCCCCCCCTTTCATCCTCCAAAGTGCCCCTTAATTACTACTAAGGGGGCACTCTGGAGGTACTGAGGGGCACTCAGGAGGATGTAAGGGGAAAATCTGGTGATTTTAAGGGGGCACTCTGGAGGTACTAAGTTAGTACCCTTAGAGCCTCCAGAGTGCCCCCTTTCTTCTTCCAAAGTGTCCCTTTAGTACTACTAAGGGAATACTCTGGAGGGAGTGCTAAAAGTCCATGGGTTAGGGGGCGCAAAGCACTTGCCTTGCACCAGGCACTGACAACCCACATTACGCCTCTACATGTAGTGCTTTTGCCCCGATACTCTTCTTCTCGGGTCCCCCCGCCGGAGCTCCAGGCTCCTCCCCCTTGATCAGTGCCCCCAATAGCAAGCCGATTGCTATGGCGGCACTGGTGCATGTTCGCTCCTGAGTCCCGCTCTATGCATCCACAAGACACATACAGCTGTGGTTTGCCCCCCCTCTCACCTCATTGGTTCACTGGCTGTGATTGACAGCAAAGGGAGCCAATATCTGTCCCAGCCAATGAGGAGAGAGAGACCGGGGACGGTCGAGGCTCTCATGCACATCTCTGGATCGGGATTAGGCTCAGGTGAGTATAAGGAAGGGGCTGTAGGGGGAGCAGTAGAATATATGAAGGTAAAAACCCTTCAGCCTTTACAACCACTTTAATTAAGTGAAACCTGTATGCCAAAAGGGACAAAAAAACAGTTTGCTCCTTGTTGCTCCTTGATAGATAGTGGAGGACCCCCAACAGGAACTGAAACAGGAATTGTGTTAGTGGCCACACCACCAGGTGAAAATAAAGGTGAAAAAAAGCCTAAGAATAGAAAACGAACGCAGCCGCCGTATTTAAAGATGAATAAACTCCAATATTATTTCACAATTGATAGTAAACACGGTCCAATATTATGTTGGTTGGTTTTGTAATTGATCACCTTTGACCGAGGAATTTCCCAGACCAAACAGGAAGTATTGTGTTCTGTATGAGAAAAAATGGTTGTGTAAACTTTTACCCTGCTCCATCAAACGTGACATATGTCCTTTCACATGTGACCCGTGACCCTGCGCTCACAGAATGCTCTCATAATGCAAATAAGGCTTTTTGTTTGAACAAAACTCCCAAAATAGAAAACACCCCCCAGGGCAGGAGAAGGACAGCTTTAAAAATGATATAATAGAGCTACATCTAATCCCAGCTACCTAATCCGTGGCAAAACCAGTTTGCTGTCTCCAATACATAGACGAACATAGAAGAGCGATGGCTAAAAAACAAGTGGTCCATCGAGTCTGTCACAAGTTTTGTTTTGTTTTTGTTTTTTATATTTTTTAAGAAACATTATTTAAGACAAAAAGGTACAAAATTATTTTTATCATTGATTCTGGGTGAGGAAACTGAACTTGAAGACCAAATCCATCCATCTGCTCTTTTCTATAGGAGGGCTTGACCAGGGGACTAAAGATGGCTTGATCCAGTCCCACTAAACCAATACCTACCCGCCCCCCATCCTTAACCTAAGTAACCACACTGACAACAAAATGGAGTTAATGGCCCCAAACGGCCTTTTATGACTACCATCAATAAATAACATATTCACAGAAAACACAGTATAACATACTTTCTTTCAAGGTCCCAATAGGCATCGAGAAAACAAATACCTGCATCCTGCTTAACAAGGCCTCCAGCCGCAACATCACCGACTCGGAGACACCACCGCAGATACCCCACCAGAACAACTGGAAGCCGTACCTCAGATGGGTTCCTACAAAGTGCCATTTCTCGTGTCCACATTAACCAATGAGAACCTTGCACCCCGCCGGACGTCCCCCAGCACCAACATGGCACAACCATCACCAAGACAAACCATTAAACAACAGGCGGGAGGGAGGGAAGTTTGCCTTGTGAAAACTCTCTTCAGACTGAAGACCCCCTGCCACACCCTGTCCGACCACACCTTGAGCTCCCCCACTCCCTCCCTAAAACCATTTAGACTCCCCCTTATGCTAATGGAACTCTACCTCCCCCCTTTAACCCCTGTCATGCCAGCCCTCCATTCATGTCTTCTTTCTTCTTACTCCGGGCCTTCCTTTATTGTCATCTCCCCCTCTTGTTTATCTACACTATATTGTAAAGTATTGGGCCGCCGGCCTTCCCACACTCATGACCTTTAATGGCCTCCCAGTCTTAGTCCGTAGGGTTCAATATTGAGTTGGCCCCGCCCTTTCCACACACATGACCTTTAATGGCCCCCCAGTCTTAGTCCGTAGGGTTCAATATTGAGTTGGCCCCACCCTTTGCAGCTATAACAGCTTCACCTCTTCTGGGAAGGCCGTCCACAAGTTTTAGAAGGGTGTCTATGGGAAGGTTGGACCATTCTTCCAGAAGCACATTTGTCAGGTCAGGCACTGATGTCGGGGGAGGAGGCCTGGCTCGCAGTCTCCCCTCTAATTCATCCCAAAGGTGTTCTATGGAGTTGAGGTCAGGACTCTGTGCAGGCCAGTCAAGTTCCTCCACCCCAAACTGGCTCCTCCATGTCTTTATGGACCTTGCTTTGTGCACTGGTGCAGTCATGTTGGAACAGGAAGGGGCCATCCCCAAACTCTTCCCACAAAGTTGGGGGCATGAAATTGTCCAAAATGTCTTGGTATGCTGACACCTTAAGAGTTCCCTTCACTGGAACTTAGGGGCCAAGCCCAACCCCTGAAAAACAACCCCACACCATAATCCCCCCTCCACCAAACTTTACACTTGGCACAATGCAGTCAGGCAAGTACCATTCTGGTAACCGCCAAACCCAGACACATCCATTGAATTGCCATACAGAGAAGCGTGATTGGTCACTCCAGAAAACACATCTCCACTGCTCTAGAGTCCAGTGGCGGTGTGCTTTACACCACGGCATCCGACGCTTTGCATTGCACTTGGTGATGGAAGGCTTGGATGCAGCTGCTCGGCCATGGAAACCCATTCCATGAAGCTCTCTACGCACTGTTGTTGTGCTCATCTGAAGGCCACACCAAGTTTGGAGGTCTTTAGCTATTGACTCTGCAGGCAGTTGGTGACTTCTGCGCACTGTGCGCTTCATCATGCACTGACCCCGCCCTGTCATGTGACGTGGCCTACCACTTGGTGGCTGAGTTGCTGTTGTTCCCAGTGGCTTCCACTTTGTTATAATCCTACTAACAGTTGAGCGTGGAATATTTAGTAGCCAGGAAATGTCACGGATGGACTTATTGCCCAGGTGGCCACATATCACGGGACCACGCTTGGAGTCACTGAGCTCCTGAGAGCGACCCATTCTTTTACCAATGTTTGTAGAAGCAGTCTGCATGCCTAGGGGCTTGATTGTATACACCTGTGTCCATGGAGGGGATTGGAACACCTGAATCACATGATATGGAGGGGATTGGAACACCTGAATGACATGATTGGAGGTGATTGGAACACCTGAATCACATGATTTGGAGGGGATTGGAACACCTGAATCACATGATTTGGAGGGGATTGAAACACCTGAATCACATGATATGGAGGGGATTGGAACACCTGAATCACATGACTGGGAGGGGATTGGAGCACCTGAATCACATGATTGGGAGGGGATGGGAACACCTGAATCACATGATTTGGAGGGGATTGGAACACCTGAATCACATGATTTGGAGGGGATTGGAACACCTGAATCACATGATTTGGAGGGGATTGGAACACCTGAATCACATGATTTGGAGGGCGGGCCCAATACTTCTGGCAATATTGTGTATATATAGTTTATCAAAACCCCAACTTTAGAATCCGTATTAGACATGTGCACAGCGGAAATTTTCATTTAGTTTCAGATGCATTCGTTCATTAAAGAGTTTCGCCATATTCATTAAGTTGAACCAGTTCATTTTCAGAAATAGTTTCCTATCTTCAGCATGCATCAGGTATATTCGTTGGTCTGTGCGAATCCGACAAATTTTTCGCTTTTTTTTTTTTGGAAGATTGCTATATATTACTTTTTTCGGTTTCAGTATTTTGGGTGGATTATTCCTATATGGAAACTATTCAATATTTTCGGATGCAATGGAATAAATAAATGCAAAATTTGGCATCCCCAAATTTTTCAAACCTACGAATGGCATTAGACTGTGGAATTTACTCGAATCAGAATTATAGCATAAATTTGAAAATGTAATTCATTTCTCTATTGGCCTGAACTGCTATCACATCATGTGACGCCATTTGAGTGAAAGGAATGCATTTGTTCATTTTGTTATAACTTTTTTTTTTTTTTTAAACTGAGTTTTTAATATTCCTTCCCCCCAATCCCCCACTCATGACTTTACCATTAAGATCAGCAGCACAACCATTGGTCCTTCCCCTCATGCCAGGGTGCAAGGTGTAATCCTAGACTCTGACCTCTCCTTCAGCCCCACATCCAATCACTGGCTAAATCCTGCCGCCTCAACCTCCGGAACATTTCCAAAATCCGCCCCTTCCTGACCAATGACACCACAAAACAACTTATCCACACCTTGGTTATATCCCACCTTGATTACTGCAACTCCCTCCTCACTGGTCTACCGTTACACAGGCTATCCCCCCTTCAGTCTATTATGAATGCTGCTGCTAGACTCATACACCTAACCAACCGATCAGCGACTGCTGCTAGACTCATACACCTTACCAACCGATCAGCGACTGCTGCTAGACTCATACACCTTACCAACCGATCAGCAACTGCTGCTAGACACATACACCTTACCAACCGATCAGCGACTGCTGCTAGACTCATACTCCTTACCAACCGATCAGCGACTGCTGCTAGACTCATACACCTTACCAACCGATCAGCAACTGCTGCTAGACACATACACCTTACCAACCGATCAGCGACTGCTGCTAGACTCCTTACCAACCGATCAGCGACTGCTGCTAGACTCATCCACCTTACCAACCGATCAGCGACTGCTGCTAGACTCATCCACCTTACCAACCGATCAGCGACTGCCGCTAGACTCATCCACCTTACCAACCGATCAGCGACTGCTGCTAGACTCATCCACCTTACCAACCAATCAGCGACTGCTGCTAGACTCATCCACCTTACCAACCGATCAGTGACTGCAGCTACTCATACACCTTACCAACCGATCAGCGACTGCCGCTAGACTTGTACACCTTACCGACCAATCAGCGACTGCTACTAGACACATACACCTTACCAACCGATCAGTGACTACTGCTAGACTCATACACCTTACCAACCGATCAGCGACTGCCGCTAGACTCATCCACCTTACCAACCGATCAGCGACTGCTGCTAGACTCATACACCTTACCAACCGATCAGCGACTGCCGCTAGACTCATACACCTTACCAACCGATCAGTGACTGCTTCCAGACTCAGCCACCTTACCAACCAATCAGCGACTGCTGCTAGACTCCTTACCAACCGATCAGCGACTGCTGCTACACTCATCCACCTTACCAACCGATCAGCGACTGCTGCTAGACTCATCCACCTTACCAACCGATCAGCGACTGCCGCTAGACTCATCCACCTTACCAACCGATCAGCGACTGCCGCTAGACTCATACACCTTACCAACCGATCAGCGACTGCCGCTAGACTCATACACCTTACCAACCGATCAGCGACTGCCGCTAGACTCATCCACCTTACCAACCGATCAGCGACTGCCGCTAGACTCATCCACCTTACCAACCGATCAGCGACTGCCGCTAGACTCATACACCTTACCAACCGATCAGCGACTGCCGCTAGACTCATACACCTTACCAACCGATCAGCGACTGCTGCTAGACTCATCCACCTTACCAACCGATCAGCGACTGCCGCTAGACTCATCCACCTTACCAACCGATCAGCGACTGCCGCTAGACTCATACACCTTACCAACCGATCAGCGACTGCCGCTAGACTCATACACCTTACCAACCGATCAGCGACTGCTTCCAGACTCAGCCACCTTACCAACCAATCAGCGACTGCTGCTAGACTCATACACCTTACCAACCGATCAGCGACTGCCGCTAGACTCATACACCTTACCAACCGATCAGCGACTGCCGCTAGACTCATACACCTTACCAACCAATCAGCGACTGCTACTAGACTCATACACCTTACCAACCGATCAGTGACTGCTGCTACACTCATCCACCTTACCAACCGATCAGCGACTGCTGCTAGACTCATCCACCTTACCAACCGATCAGCGACTGCCGCTAGACTCATCCACCTTACCAACCGATCAGCGACTGCCGCTAGACTCATACACCTTACCAACCGATCAGCGACTGCCGCTAGACTCATACACCTTACCAACCGATCAGCGACTGCCGCTAGACTCATCCACCTTACCAACCGATCAGCGACTGCCGCTAGACTCATCCACCTTACCAACCGATCAGCGACTGCCGCTAGACTCATCCACCTTACCAACCGATCAGCGACTGCCGCTAGACTCATCCACCTTACCAACCGATCAGCGACTGCCGCTAGACTCATACACCTTACCAACCGATCAGCGACTGCCGCTAGACTCATACACCTTACCAACCGATCAGCGACTGCTGCTAGACTCATCCACCTTACCAACCGATCAGCGACTGCCGCTAGACTCATCCACCTTACCAACCGATCAGCGACTGCCGCTAGACTCATACACCTTACCAACCGATCAGCGACTGCCGCTAGACTCATACACCTTACCAACCGATCAGCGACTGCTTCCAGACTCAGCCACCTTACCAACCAATCAGCGACTGCTGCTAGACTCATACACCTTACCAACCGATCAGCGACTGCCGCTAGACTCATACACCTTACCAACCGATCAGCGACTGCTTCCAGACTCAGCCGCCTTACCAACCAATCAGCGACTGCTACTAGACTCATACACCTTACCAACCGATCAGTGACTGCTGCTACACTCATCCACCTTACCAACCGATCAGCGACTGCTGCTAGACTCATCCACCTTACCAACCGATCAGCGACTGCCGCTAGACTCATCCACCTTACCAACCGATCAGCGACTGCCGCTAGACTCATACACCTTACCAACCGATCAGCGACTGCCGCTAGACTCATACACCTTACCAACCGATCAGCGACTGCCGCTAGACTCATCCACCTTACCAACCGATCAGCAACTGCCGCTAGACTCATCCACCTTACCAACCGATCAGCGACTGCCGCTAGACTCATACACCTTACCAACCGATCAGCGACTGCCGCTAGACTCATCCACCTTACCAACCGATCAGCGACTGCCGCTAGACTCATACACCTTACCAACCGATCAGCGACTGCCGCTAGACTCATACACCTTACCAACCGATCAGCGACTGCTGCTAGACTCATCCACCTTACCAACCGATCAGCAACTGCCGCTAGACTCATCCACCTTACCAACCGATCAGCGACTGCCGCTAGACTCATACACCTTACCAACCGATCAGCGACTGCCGCTAGACTCATACACCTTACCAACCGATCAGCGACTGCTTCCAGACTCAGCCACCTTACCAACCAATCAGCGACTGCTGCTAGACTCATACACCTTACCAACCGATCAGCGACTGCCGCTAGACTCATACACCTTACCAATCGATCAGCGACTGCTTCCAGACTCAGCCGCCTTACCAACCAATCAGCGACTGCTACTAGACTCATACACCTTACCAACCGATCAGTGACTGCTGCTACACTCATCCACCTTACCAACCGATCAGCGACTGCTGCTAGACTCATCCACCTTACCAACCGATCAGCGACTGCCGCTAGACTCATCCACCTTACCAACCGATCAGCGACTGCCGCTAGACTCATACACCTTACCAACCGATCAGCGACTGCCGCTAGACTCATACACCTTACCAACCGATCAGCGACTGCCGCTAGACTCATCCACCTTACCAACCGATCAGCGACTGCCGCTAGACTCATCCACCTTACCAACCGATCAGCGACTGCCGCTAGACTCATCCACCTTACCAACCGATCAGCGACTGCCGCTAGACTCATCCACCTTACCAACCGATCAGCGACTGCCGCTAGACTCATACACCTTACCAACCGATCAGCGACTGCCGCTAGACTCATACACCTTACCAACCGATCAGCGACTGCTGCTAGACTCATCCACCTTACCAACCGATCAGCGACTGCCGCTAGACTCATCCACCTTACCAACCGATCAGCGACTGCCGCTAGACTCATACACCTTACCAACCGATCAGCGACTGCCGCTAGACTCATACACCTTACCAACCGATCAGCGACTGCTTCCAGACTCAGCCACCTTACCAACCAATCAGCGACTGCTGCTAGACTCATACACCTTACCAACCGATCAGCGACTGCCGCTAGACTCATACACCTTACCAACCGATCAGCGACTGCTTCCAGACTCAGCCGCCTTACCAACCAATCAGCGACTGCTACTAGACTCATACACCTTACCAACCGATCAGTGACTGCTGCTACACTCATCCACCTTACCAACCGATCAGCGACTGCTGCTAGACTCATCCACCTTACCAACCGATCAGCGACTGCCGCTAGACTCATCCACCTTACCAACCGATCAGCGACTGCCGCTAGACTCATACACCTTACCAACCGATCAGCGACTGCCGCTAGACTCATACACCTTACCAACCGATCAGCGACTGCCGCTAGACTCATCCACCTTACCAACCGATCAGCGACTGCCGCTAGACTCATCCACCTTACCAACCGATCAGCGACTGCCGCTAGACTCATACACCTTACCAACCGATCAGCGACTGCCGCTAGACTCATACACCTTACCAACCGATCAGCGACTGCCGCTAGACTCATCCACCTTACCAACCGATCAGCGACTGCCGCTAGACTCATCCACCTTACCAACCGATCAGCGACTGCCGCTAGACTCATACACCTTACCAACCGATCAGCGACTGCCGCTAGACTCATACACCTTACCAACCGATCAGCGACTGCTTCCAGACTCAGCCACCTTACCAACCAATCAGCGACTGCTGCTAGACTCATACACCTTACCAACCGATCAGCGACTGCCGCTAGACTCATACACCTTACCAACCGATCAGCGACTGCTTCCAGACTCAGCCACCTTACCAACCAATCAGCGACTGCTACTAGACTCATACACCTTACCAACCGATCAGTGACTGCCGCTAGACTCATACACCTTACCAACCGATCAGCGACTGCTGCTAGACTCATACACCTTACCAACCGATCAGCGACTGCTGCTAGACTCATACACCTTACCAACCAATCAGCAACTGCCGCTAGACTCATACACCTTACCGACCGATCAGCGACTGCCGCTAGACTTGTACACCTTACCGACCAATCAGCGACTGCTGCTAGACTCATACACCTTACCAACCGATCACTGACTGCTGCTAGACTCATACACCTTACCAATCGATCAGCGACTGCCGCTAGACTCAGCCACCTTACCAATCGATCAGCGACTGCCGCTAGACTCATACACCTTACCAATCGATCAGCGACTGCCGCTAGACTCAGCCACCTTACCGACTGATCAGTGACTGCTGCTAGACTCATACACCTTACCAACCGATCAGTGACTGCTGCTAGACTCATACACCTTACCAACTGATCAGTGACTGCTGCTAGACTCATACATCTTACCAACCGATCAGCGACTGCTGCCCCTCTCTGCCAATCCCTTCACTGGCTTTTACTAACCCAACGTATGAAATTCAAAATACTAACCACAGCTTACAAAGTCATCCACAACACTTCCCCTAGCTACATCACCAACCTCATCCACAGATATCGCCCAAATCGCCCACTCCGCTCCTCCCATGATATCCTCCTCTCCAGCTCCCTCATCACCTCCTCCCACGCTCGCCTCCATGGCTTCTCTAGAGCCTCTCCCATCCTCTGGAACTCCCTACCACAGTATGTCCGGTCAGCCCCCACCCTGTCTGCCTTTAGGTGATCTTTGAAAACTCACTTATTCAGGGAAGCCTACCCCTCCCCCACCTAAGACCTGTACTTGAATCACCTCCACCAGATCATCCCCCGCAGCTATCACCTCCCCCTTCCTTTAGATTGTAAGCTCCACGTTCCAGGCCCTCCTATTCCTTCTGTACTGAAATGTATTGTAATTGTACTGTCTCCCTTATATTGTAAAGCTCTGAGCAAACTGTTGGCGCTATATAAATCCTGTATAATAATAACTATTTTCGGATTCACTGACATTTGTGACTATGTCTGTTTGGAGATTCGTATACATCCGAATGTCTGAAAATCAAATTTTCGCCTGAAAATCAGTTTGTAACAAAACTAAACGCACACGTCTAATATGTATTACCAATATGTCGGGATTCAAAGTGCCTTGCCAATGGGGACATAAAATGATACGTTCACAGCCTTTATACAAATTTATACTTTTGAGCCATCAGCCTCATGAACCGCTAAGTAAAAAAGTGCAAACACTTCCCGAGACTAACAAAAAATGTAATAGGGGCAAATAGTGTGAAGACTCTTTTGGAGGAGGGGGGTTATGAGATAATGGCCCTCCCCATAGAGGATATGGCACTGAACCTGTAGGTATATAAAAGAACCAGAACCTTTGCTAAGTGAAAAAGTGGGATTGATAATAAAGTTGCCTCCACCCAGGACAAGGACTCTGTGAAGAGAGGGGGTTCCCTGCCTGGGAAATAAACAGTAACCTAATTATTATTATTATATTATTATTATTATTATTATTATTATTATTATTCAGGATTTATATTATTATTATTATTATTATTAATATTAGTATTATACAGGATTTATATATTATTATTATTATTCAGGATTTATATATTATTATTATTATTATACAGGATTTATATATTATTATTATTATAATACAGGATTTATATATTAATATTATTATTATACAGGATTTATATATTATTATTATTAATATTAGTATTATACAGGATTTATATATTATTATTATTATACAGGATTTATATATTAATATTATTATTATACAGGATTTATATATTATTATTATTATACAGGATTTATATATTATTATTATTATTATTCAGGATTTATATTATTATTAATATTAGTATTATACAGGATTTATATATTATTATTATTAT
Organism: Staurois parvus; assembly: GCF_062004578.1. Lineage (NCBI taxonomy): Eukaryota > Metazoa > Chordata > Amphibia > Anura > Ranidae > Staurois > Staurois parvus. The sequence continues at coordinate 72,004 of NW_028319667.1, read as the reverse complement.
ACAGGATTTATATATTAATATTATTATTATACAGGATTTATATATTATTATTATTATACAGGATTTATATATTATTATTATTATTCAGGATTTATATTATTATTATTATTATTAATATTAGTATTATACAGGATTTATATATTATTATTATTATACAGGATTTATATATTAATATTATTATTATACAGGATTTATATATTATTATTATTATACAGGATTCATATATTATTATTATGCAGGATTTATATATTATTATTAATATTATTATTATACAGGATTTATATATTATTATTATTATTATACAGGATTAAATATTATTATTATTATACAGGATTTATATATTATTATTATTATTATTATTATAATACAGGATTTATATATTAATATTATTATTATACAGGGTTTATATATATTATTATTATACAGGATTTATATATTATTATTATTATTATACAGGATTTATATATTATTATTATTATACAGGATTTATATATTATTATTATTATTATACAGGATTAAATATTATTATTATTATTATACAGGATTTATATATTATTATTATTATACAGGATTTAAATATTATTATTATACAGGATTTATAGCGCCAACAGTTTGCGCAGCGCTTTACAAAATGAAGGCAGACATTACAGTTACAATACAATTTGCTACAAGAGGAAACAGAGGTCCCGGCTCATCAGAGCTTACAATCTAGGAGGAAGGGTGGAGTGATACAAAAGGTAATAGCTGTGGGGGGATGAGCTGATGGAGGAAATAAGTGGCGGTTTACTAGGTAGAAGCAGGCTAGACTTCTTTAACCCCTCACCTTCCGGGCACTTATACCCCCTTCCTGTCCAGGCCAATTTCCAGCTTTCAGCGCTGTCACACTTTGAACGACAATTGCGCGGTCATGCAACACTGTACCCATATGAAATTTTTATCATTTTTTTGTGACAGATAGAGCTTTATTTTGGTGGTATTTAATCACCTCTGGGTTTTTTATTTTTTCTTAAACAAACCTAAAACCACTGAAAATTTTGAAAAAAAAAAAACGTTTCTTCTTAGTTTTTGTTATAAAATTTTGTAAATAAGTGATTGTTTTTGTACAGAGAAAGAGGAAACTCGGCGTTATCAGCTATAACACTATAATGATTGAAATAATCGACTGCACAACACGGTCATAACACAGGCCGGTTATACAGAGGGTTAAAGAAACAGTAGCGTTCTCTTTAGAGGCAGAGAATCGTAAATTGCAATACAGAGCTATAGAAACAGTTCAACACTTTCAGAAAGAAAGATTTATTACTAAAAGGTCAAACGGGTGCAATAAAAATATTTACAGAAAAAAGATGTAACTAAGATATATATATAAATATACAAAGAACCACAGCACAGCAAAGAGATATCAGAGAGAGGTGAAAGGGTTAAAGTACTTGCCAAAGTCCTGGGTTAGCAGATCCAAGTTTCAGAGCAAAAGGCAGGGGTCTTCCCAGGTGGCATTGATGTTAAAATGGGAGATGTCTTCAACTTAACTTATCTTAGGCCTGACAGCCTGTTTTGTAGTCCCCAGCAGGGGGTGGCCCTGCAGTCAAGGACCAATCTCCGCTTAATGCGTGGAGAGATGGGTGGATGCCTCAACTAGAACAAAAATCTCCCATAACTCATATTTGGCCTATAAAACGTTTCCTATGCACAGGTGACATCCCACCCGCGGGTAGATTATTATGCAGACAAGTCTGAGAATTGATTAGATATGAATTATGAAAGTGTATGCTAAACGGTTCGCGAGATCTATTTTTCTGCTTTCCTGTGCGTCCGAGACAAGTGGCCCATCAAACTGTTCGCCTGCTCATCGTCCATCTGACGATATGTCTGGTTTTTATGTAAGTCTCTCATATTCCAAGATATGAGACATAGGGGAAAACATGGTTTTAACAGAGGTCAGCTAATTCTATCACCTACGCTGAGTTAGGTTTTATTAGGGTGGAATCTCTCTCAACTTTGGAGAAAGCTTGCCTTATCTCTTCCGAGGTGTGAAATGGGACAGCTCGCCCAGACAGCTCTGACTGGCACTGATAGGTGGCACTGATTGGCAGCACTGATAGGTGGCACTGATGGGTGACACTGAAAGACAGCTCAGATGGACACTGATATGTGGCATTGATGTACACTGGTAGGCACTGATATGTGGCATTGATGTGGCACTGATGGGCACTGGCAGGTGGCATGGATGAGCACTGACAGCTGGCACTGATGGACACTGACAGGTGGCACTGCTGGGGCTACACAGATCATCAAGGCACACTGATCATCAGTGTTCTGATGATCAGTATACATGTCCCCTCCGAGGAATGCTCTCCTCTCCTCTGTCAGCGTGACAGCTCGTGAGGAGAGAAATGTATGATATGATATGATAACCGGCATTTCCTTATTTACATGGACACAGCTGATCACATGACCGAGCCGACATCTTCGGCTCATTTCATTGATCGGTGATCCGCTGTGTCCGAGGGACACAGCGTACCACCGATCGCCGCTCATGCGCGGTTAGAATGGGAGGACGTCATATGACGTCCTCCCAGAATGAGAGAACCGCTTTGCGCCTGTCATTGTGCTATATGGCGGGCGGAAGGTGGTTAAAGAGAAAGTTTTTCAGGGATCGTCTAAAGGTGGATAGATTAGGCAACAGCCGGACACATTGGGGTAGAGAGTTCCGTAGGATGGGAGATGCTCGGGAGAAGTCCTGGAGGCAAGCATGGGAGGAGGGAAATAGAGAACAGAAGGTCTTGGGAGGATCGAAGAGAGCGGTTTGGTTGATATTTAGAGACCAGGTTGGTGATGTAGCTGGGGGCAGAGTTGTGGATGGCTTTGTAAGTTGTTAGTATTTTGAATTTTATTCATTGGGAGAGTGGAAGCCAGTTGAGGGATTGGCAGAGAGGGTTGGAGGACACTGAGTGGAGGTCAGTGGAGGGATTGGCAGAGAGGGGTAGCGGACACTGAACGGTTGGTAAGGTAGATGAGCCTGGCAGCAGCATTCATGATGGACTGGAGGGGGGAAAGACTGTGTAAAGGTAAGCCAATGAGGAGGGAGTTGCAGTAGTTGAGAGATTACCAAGGAGTGAATTAGGAGCTTTGTGGTATCAAGGGGCGTATTCTGGAGATGTTGCGGAGGTTGAGGCGGCATGATTTATAATCAAAATAATGGGGAGTAGAAGAACTACTACAACCAAGATATAACAATAACCATAAGTATATAGATGCACACCAGTATAGAAATAATACAAGCTTTATATAAGAAGAGATTAATAACAGTACGATCGTCCAATCGCTGTCCAACCAGCCTGGAACGGAGCTTCTCTCCAGCAGGAACTGTGGTGTAGCACTGGAACTCAGAGTCAGCCTATCTACTCTGAAATTTAGTCCTTCCCTAATTGTTTCTAGTCTGACATGGAACTCGATCTCTAACTTCCAGAAGTCGACATCGGATGCCTAACCTGTCTCTAGCCTATGCTGGTTATGGAGCCCTAAGCTAAAACTAGCTATAGAATCCTACACCATAAGAGACAGGGTTAACTAGACCGGAACTGCATACAAAATCTATTGCAATAGACAGGTTCACCTACTAACATACAGCAAGGTGACCGCTGGACACATACAGTAGCACTGACCCAGCTATCTGGCACTGTGCATGTGAGACAATAACAATAAGACAGAGATAAGTCTATCACAAGGATTTCGACACACACATAAGTATATAGGTGCACACCAGTATAGAAATAATATAATTTTTATATAAGAAGAGATTAATAACAATACATTTCCAATGCACACATATAAATTATCAGCAAAGGGCCCAATAGGAGTCCTGGTAGAATTGTGCACATATACCTGGGTATACAGTATATAGTTATTAGGAGATACTTCCAGATAAATGTTTCAGCAAAGTCCAGTTGCTGAGGTCCCTGAAGATGATTGTGATGCTGTATCCATCTTTGTGTCAGGGATCTTAGGACAAGATCAGTGGTGATGGGAAGATCGTCCAATCACTGTCCAACCAGCCTGGAATGGAGCTTCTCACCAGCAGGAACTGTGGTGTGTCACTGGAACTCAGAGTCAGCCTATCAACTCTGCAATTTAGTCCTTCTCTAATAGTTTCTAGTCTGACATGGAACTTGATCTCTAACTTCCAGGAGTGGCCATCGGATGCCTAAGAGAATTCCTGCAAGGAGAATCACGATTGGGAACGCGCATGCACGAAAGAGATCCCGCAGAAGAATTGCCGGTTGTGCGCAGGCACGGAGGAATGCGAGATCGCACACATGCTTGCACACACACGGAAAAGATTGGCGCCAGACGGGCTATTTAAGGTGCGCCTCTTCCCAGATTCAGTGCTGACTGGGCTTCAGCTCCCCCCTGTGTCCTGCTTGTGCGATTCCTTTGGTGCTGACCCGGCTTGTTCCTGACCCGACTCTGAGTACTCTCCTGCCCCCCGGTTCCTGACTTCGGCTCTGATCCTGACTTTGGCATTTCCTCCTGATCCTGTACCGCGCTGCCCGACTGTTATGACCCTGGCTATCCTACGACTCCGCTCCTGTCCTGTGTCCTGGCTACAAACCTGGCTCTGCTGTGCATCTGGCAATCCACGGTACCTACCTGGCCTATTGCTACAGTACCCAAATCAGAGGATATCCTGCCTACCAAGGTCATCATCTGCAAGAGCCGCAAGCAAACCTCTGGCGCTCTTGTCCCCCTGGTCCCTAGACTCCCTCTGTTCCAACCTCAGTGGGGTCAGGGCTAGTGACACAAGTGAGGCCGACCTCGTCAATTCAGTCTCCCATCAGGTCCGTGACAACCTGTCTCTAGCCTAAATTGGTTATGGAGCCCTAAGCTAAAACTAGCTCTAGAATCCCACACCAGAAAGGACAGGGTTACCTAGACCGGAGCTGCATATAAACTCTTGCAATAAACACGTTATAATGCCTATGAAATGTGTTGGCCTTGGACCCTTTGTTTCTTGGGTAATTTTTTCAATAAAGCATTGTTGTGCAAATGCCAGAAACATGAGAGGTGACTTGATGTGTTTTCTTTAGCCAAAGGAACAGAGTCACAAGATATTCTGCTGAGAGCGAGATAAAACCATGTTTATGGAATGAACCGTGTTTATGACTTCTATTGAGTTCACATTAGGAGATAAAAACCTGTTTAAGGACATCTAAGTTAAGGCGAAGGTCCGGGTATGACCACTGGAAGCTCCCCTAGTGGCCAGAGGATGCTGTGACGCTGGGATTTTTGCCAAGGTTATATGGGCTCATCGACTGGTCACGCCTATGGCTTCTCCGTGACCCCCTGGGCAGTATGGTTCCGATGGGATTTGTTCCTCCCAGCTTCCACATAGCTTCAGTAATGTATTCATTCTATGCTGTGACGCTGTCAAATGATGTGTTTATTTCATGCTGTAATGCTCACGTTACTATTGGTGTGTGTTATTATGCAGATTGTGATGAATATAAGATACAGGTGAAACTCAAAAAATTAGAATATGGTGCAAAAGTTGATTTATTTCAGTGCAGCAACTTAAAAGGTGAAACTAATATATGAGACTCATTACATGCAAAGCAAGATAGTTCAAGCCATGATTTGTCATCATTGTGATGATTATGGCTTACAGCTCATGAAAACCCCAAATCCACAATCTCAGAAAATGAGAATATTCCATGCAATCAATAAAACACGGATTGTACATAGAACAATATCGGACCTCTGAGAAGTAGAAGCATGCATATGTACTCAGTACTTGGTTTGGGCCCCTTTTGCAGCAATTACTGCCTCAATGCGACGTGGCATGGAAGCTATCAGCCTGTGGCACTGCTGACGTGTTATGGAAGACCAGGATGCTTCAATAGTGGCCTTCAGCTCTTCTACATTGTTTGGTCTCATGTCTCTCATCTTTCTCTTGGCAATGCCCCATAGATTCTCTATGGGGTTCAGGTCAGGCGAGTTTGCTGGCCAATCAAGCACAGTAATCCCACGGTCATTGAACCAGGTTTTGGTGCTTTTGGCAGTGTGGGCGGTGCCAAGTCCTGCTGGAAAATATAGTCAGCATCTGTGGAAGGAAGCATGAAGTGCTCCAAAATCTCCTGGTAGACGGCTGCGTTGACCCTGGACTTAATGAAGCACAGTGGACCAACACCAGCAGATGACATGGCTCCCCAAATCAACACAGACTGTGGAAACTTCACACTGGACTTCAAGCATCTTGCAGTGTGTGCCTCTCCATTCTTCCTCCATACTCGGGTCCTTGGGCCTCTCCATTCTTCCTCCATACTCTGGGTCCTTGGGCCTCTCCATTCCTCCTCCATACTCTGGGTCCTTGGGCCTCTCCATTCTTCCTCCATACTCGGGGTCCTTGTGCCTCTCCATTCTTCCTCCATACTCGGGGTCCTTGTGCCTCTCCATTCTTCCTCCATACTCCGGGTCTTTGTGCCTCTCCATTCTTCCTCCATACTCGGGGTCCTTGTGCCTCTCCATTCTTCCTCCGTACTCGGGGTCCTTGGTTTTCAAATGAGATGTAAAAGTTGCTCTCATCAGAAAAGAGGACTTTGGACCACTGAGCAGCAGACCAGGTCTGTTTTTCTTTAGCCCAGGTAAGACGTTTCTGACGTTGTTTGTTGTTCAGGAGCGGCTTGACAAGAGGAATACGACATTTGAAGCCCATGTCCAGGATCCATCTGTGTGTGGTGGCTCTTGATGCACTGACTCCAGCCTCAGTCCACTCCTTGTGAAAGTCCCCAACACTATTGAATGGCCTTTTCCTGACAATCCTCTCCAGGCTGCGGTCATCCCTGCTGCTTGTGCACCTTTTTCTTCCACACTTTTCCCTTCCACATAACTTTCTATTAATGTGCTTTGATACAGCACTTTGGGAACATCCAACTTCTTTTGCAATTAACTTTTGAGGCTTTCCCTCCTTATGGAGGGTGTCAGTGATGGTGTCAGGTCAGCAGTCTTTCCCATGACTGTGATTCCTACTGAACCAGACTGAGAGACCATTTAAAGGCTCAGGAACCCTTTGCAGGTGTTATGGCTTAATTAATGCCTCTTCCACTCCTCCTTCTCATTTTCCTCTCCTCCGTTCCCAAAATCCATTCACTATATCCCTCTGCTCCTTCCAAACATTTGTATATTGTGTCCTCAATGCTTCCTTCGCCCCTCTATGGCACCCACCACCTCCTCCTATTACTCTCACACTGACCCAAACACCTCCACTAGTATTTTCTCACGCTCCTGCACATCCCGCTCCCATGCTACCTTTCTCACCCTTCTCCTCCTCCTAGCCGCGGGGGACATCTCCCCAAATCCTGGCCCTCCACCACCTCCCTCACCCGCACAACACCCTCCCACCTCCACGTCCTGCCGCAACCCCCGCAACTTAGTATCTGTCCCCCTGCTCCCTAAAATCTCCCCCCCGTTTTCATGTGCACTCCTGAACGCCCAATCCATGTGCAACAAGCTTACCGCCATCCACGACCTCTTTGTTTCCCGCTCCCTCAACCTCCTAGCGATCACAGAAACCTGGATCCAGCCCACTGACTCTACCTCCCCTGCTGCACTCTCCTACGGAGGTCTCACCTGGACCCACTCACCCAAACCTGACGGTCGTAAAGATGGTGGGGTTGGTCTGCTCCTGTCACCGCAGAGCACCTTCCGAGTCCTCCCAAGCCCCCCCTCTCTATCCTTCTCCTCCTTCGAGGCCCACTGCGTCCGACTATTCTCCCCAACCCCCCTGAAGATTGCTGTGATATACCGGCCTCCTGGATCCATACCCCGCTTCCTGGATGACTTTTCCTCCTGGCTACCCTTCTTCCTCTCCTCTGAGCTACCCACCATCATCCTTGGGGACTTCAACATCCTTGTCAACCTCGACAACCCGGACAAATCCCATCTCCTCCACTTAACCTCCTCCTTTGCACTTGCACAGTGCACACAATCCACCACCCACTCCGACGGTAATATCCTTGATCTTGTCTTCTCCAACCGCTGCGCTCCCCACAACCTCACTAACACCCCCTTCCCTCTCTCTGACCACAACCTGATTACCTTCTCTCTCTCCTTGTCCTCCAACGCCTACCCCTACAAATGTCACACTACTACCAGCCGTAACCTCCGCAACCTTAACCCTGCCCCCCTCTACTCTGCAGCTGATCAACTCCATGACAGCATCCTCCCCCTGTCCTGCCCCGACTTGGCCATGACTGCCTACAACAACGCGCTGTCAATAGCCCTTGACTCACTAGCGCATTTAACCACACGCAACATCAGACCCAGACCGCTCCAGCCCTGGCAGACTGATCACACCAAAACCCTCAAATGACACAGTCGTGCCCTGGAGCGACTATGGCGCAAAACCAAATCCCAACAAGCCTTCACCCGCTACAAATCTGCCTTCCACACCTACACCTCCTCCCTCCACACAGCCAAACAAGCCTACTTCCTGACCCTCATCAAGGCCATCTCTCCTCCAATCCTCGCTGACTCTTCTCCATCTTCAACTCTCTACTCTCACCACCCCCACCTCCACCCAGCACCTCACTCACCGCCCTTGAGATTGCCAATCACTTCAAAAACAAGATTGACACAATTCGCAAGGACATTGCCGCAACTCACACACCCTCTCAACCCGTCCCCTCTCACACAGCTACCCCCTCATCCCTCCTCCCCCTCGACATAACCCGCAGGGACTTCGTCGCTGCTCAAACTCCCTCCAACCCCCTTCCCCCTCACTCAGCTACCCCCTCTACACCCCTGTCCCACAGCCCCACCACTGCTCTGACCTCCTCTCCCACCCCACCCTACATTCCTCATACTGAAGCTCCCCCAACACTCCACACCTTTGACCTTACCACCATCGAGGAAGTCTCCAAGATCCTCTCTGATGCCCGCCTCACCACCTGCCCCCTCGACCCTATCCCCTCACAACTCCTACGACCTCCCTCCCCCTCCATCCTACGCTCCCTCACCCACATCTTCAATCTCTCCCTCTCCTCAGGCACTTTCCCCTCCCCTCTGAAACATGCACACATCACCCCCATACTTAAAAAGCCCTCCCTGGACCCCAATGACCCGAACAACCTCAGACCCATCTCCCTGCTCCCCTTTACATCTAAACTCCTCGAGCGCCTCGTCTACACCCGCCTATGCTCTCACCTCAGCGACAACCACCTCCTCGATCCCCTACAGTCTGGCTTCTGTCCCCTACACTCCACCGAAACCGCCTTACTCAAACTCTCCAACGACCTGCTAACCGCCAAAGCTAATGGCCACTATTCAGTGCTCCTACTCCTTGACCTCTCTGCGGCCTTCGACACAGTCGACCACCCCCTCCTCCTCAAAAAACTACACTCCCTCGGCCTCAGAGATTCTGCTCTCTCCTGGCTCTCATCCTACCTGTCACAACGCTCTTTCAGCATTACCTATAATCCTACCACCTCCCCCTCTCTGTTGGGGTCCCTCAAGGCTTCGTCCTCGGGCCCCTTCTCTTCTCCATCTACACCTCCTCCCTTGGCCAACTCATACACTCTCACGGCTTCAACTACCACCTCTCTGCCGACGACACACAAATCTATCTCTCAACCCCCCATCTCACCCCCTCGGTCTCTGCCCGAATCACACACCTACTGAGCGACATATCAGATTGGATGTCGCTCCACTTCCTTAAACTGAACCTCTCCAAAACGGAGTTTCCTGTCTTCCCCCCAGCCTGGACCCCACCCCCCATTGACTTCTTCATCACATCCAACAACGCCACCATCAAACCCGCCCCGCAGGCCAGAGTACTTGGTGTCATTTTGGACTCCAACCTATCCTTCCAGCCCCAAGTCCAATCTTTAACAAACTCATGCAGACTCCACCTCCGCAACATCGCCAAAATCCGCACGTTCCTAACCCCAGAAACCACTAAACAGCTCATCCACTCCCTCATCATATCACGACTCGACTACTGCAACTCCCTCCTCACTGGCCTGCCTCGCCGCTGGCTATCCCCGCTTCAGTCCATCCTGAATACGGCTGCCAGACTCATTCACCTTTCCAACCGCTCCGTTTCCGCCACCCCCCTCTGCCAATCCCTCCACTGGCCTCCATTCAGTGTCCTCCACCCCCCTCTGCCAATCCCTCCACTGGCTTCCGATTGCACAACGGATCAAATTCAAACTCCTAACACTGACGTACAAAGCCGTCCACCATACTGCCCCGTACTACATCACTGACCTAATATCCAAGTACCGCCCAGCACGCACACTCCGCTCCTCACAAGACCTCCTTCTCTCTAGTTCCCTGGTCTCCTCCTCCCATGCCCGGCTCCAGGACTTCTCCAGGGTGCAACCCATCCTCTGGAACTCCCTGCCCTAACCCATCAGATTATCACCTACTCTCCTCTCCTTTAGGCGCACCCTGAAAACCCATCTCTTCAGGGAAGCCTACCCCACCCCCTGCTAACCTGCTGACCTCCTCCACTCTTCCTACCACTCCATCCCCCACAGCTATCTCCTCCTGTGCCACCATCCCCTCCCTCCTAGATTGTAAGCTCCAAAGAGCAGGGCCCTCGATCCCCTCATGTTTTGCATGGTATTGGTATTGTTCTGTCACATGTTCTGTCCCCCTTTGTAATGTACAGCGCTGAGCAAACTATTGGCGCTTTATAAATACTGTATAATAATAATAATTAGCTGATTAGAGTGGGACACTTTGAGCCGAGAATATTGCACCTTTTCCCAAGATTCTCATTTTCTGAGATTGTGGATTTGGGGTTTTCATGAGCTGTAAGTCATAATCATCACAATGATGACAAATCACAGCTTGAACTATCTTGCTTTGCATGTAATGAGTCTCATATATTAGTTTCACCTTTTAAGTTGCTGCACTGAAATAAGTGAACTTTTGCACCATATTCTAATTTTTTGAGTTTCACCTGTATCTTATATTCATCACAATCTACATATAACACACTCCAATAGTAATGTGAGCATTACAGCATGAAATAAACACATCATTTGACAGCGTCACAGCATAGAATTAATACATTACTGAAGCTATGTGGAAGCTGGGAGGAACAAATCCCATCGGAACCATACTGCCCAGGGGGTCACGGAGAAGCCATAGTTGATGGCCAGTTGATGAGCCCATATACCCTTGGCAAAAATCCCAGTGTCAGAGCATCCTCTGGCCACTAGGGGAGCTTCCACTGGTCATACCCGGACCTTCGCCTTATAAACCCTTTTTCTGGAAGCGGTCCAATAGTGGGCGGTGCCACAGCCACTACGGGAGGGGCTAGCAGAAGGGTTCCGCTAGGATAACAGTCATGTTCAACCACCATATTGGTTATCTGAAAAGCCACACTTTTGCTTCTTATCTACCCCAAAACCTTTTTTCATCTCCCCCAGACTTAAGGATTTCTAACTTAGATGTCCTTAACTAGTTGCTGACCGCAGATAGCCGAATGACGGCTTCACTGCGGCCGGCCAGTTCTGGGTGGATGTCATATGACGTCCCCCCAGAATGCGCTCTCCTGCGCGCCCCAGGGGGCGCGCACCCGGCGATCTCCGTGATCGCTGTGTCCTACGGACACAGCTGATCACGAGATGTGGTAAAAGGCCAATCATACCGGCCTTTTACCACGTGATCAGCGGTGTCCAATGACACGCTGATCAGAGGGAAATGCAAGTGCCGGTTCTCGGCTGCACTTTCCTCACGCTGTCAGATCGTGAGGAAAGTACTGCCGAGAACCGGCAGTTGTCAGAGCGAGGATCGGCACCGATCATCAGGGCACTGATGATCAGTGCCCTGATGATCGGTGCCCAGCAGTGCCACCCGCAAGTTCCGCCCACCTGTGCCCAGCAGTGCGCCCAATAGCTCCGCCCACCTGTGCCCAGCAGTGCACCCACCTGTGCCCAGCAGTGCACCCACCTGTGCCCACCAGTGCCACCCACCTGTGCCCACCAGTGCCACCCACCTGTGCCCACCCACCAGTGCTGCCCACCAGTGCCACCCACCAGTGCAGCCCAGCAGTGCTGCCAGTCAGTGCCACCAGTCAGTGCCCAGCGGTTGTGCCAGTCAGTGCCGCCAGTCAGTGCCCAGCAGTGATGCCAGTCAGTGCCATCTATCAGTACCCATCATCAGTGTCACCTATCAGTGCCGCCTATCAGTGCTGCATATTAGTGCCGCCTATCCGTGACACCTCATTAGTGCTGCCTATCAGTGCCGCCTATCCGTGCCACCTCATTAGTACTGCCTATCAGTGCCCTTTAGTGCTGCCTATCAGTGCCCATCAGTGCTGCCTATCAGTGCCCATCAGTGCTGCCTCATCAACGCACATCAGTGAAGGAGAAAAATTACCTGTTTTAAAAATTTTATAATAGAAACAAAGAAACTTTTTTTTTTTTTTTTAAATTTTTTGCACTTTTTTAATTTATAGCGCAAAAAGTAAAGCGCCCAGTGGCGATTAAATACCACCAAAAGAAAGCTCTATTTGTGAGAAAAAAATGATCAAAATTTCATATGGGTACAATGTTGCATGACCGCGCAATTGTCAAGCAAAGTGCGGCAGCGCTGAAAGCTGAAAATTGGCCTGGTAAGGAAGGGGGTATAAGTGCCCGGTAGGCAAGTGGTGAAACAGGTTTTTATCTCCTAACGTGAGGTTACTAGAAGTCATAAACGGTTCATTCCATAAACTAGGTTTTATCTTGTTCTCAGCAGAATATCTTGTGACTCTGTTCCTTTGGCTAAAGAAAACACATCAAGTCACCTCTCACGTTTCTGGCATTTGCGCAACAATGCTTTATTAAAAAAATTACCCAAGAAACAAAGGGTCCAAGGCCAACACATTTCATAGGCATTACAACGTGTTTATTGCAAGAGTTTATATGCAGCTCCGGTCTAGGTAACCCTGTCCCTTCTGGTGTGGGATTCTAGAGCTAGTTTTAGCTTAGGGCTCCATAACCAATTTAGGCTAAAGACAGGTTGTCACGGACCTGATGGGAGACTGAATTGACGAGGTCGGCCTCACTTGTGTCACTAGCCCTGACCCCGCTGAGGTTGGAACAGAGGGAGTCTAGGGACCAGGGGGACAAGAGCGCCAGAGGTTTGCTTGCGGCTCTTGCAGATGATGACCTTGGTAGGCAGGATATCCTCTGATTTGGGTACTGTAGCAATAGGCCAGGCAGGTACCGTGGATTGCCAGATGCACAGCAGAGCCAGGTTTGTAGCCAGGACCAGGGGCGGACTGACCATTTGGAAACCTCGGGCACTGCCCGAGGGCCCGGAGTCAGTAGGGGGCCCCATGAGATGCCCCTGGTAACTTTTTCATAGGCTTTTTTGAGTTTGGGCAAGGACACAGGGGCCCCATGATCCCCTATTGCCCGGGGGCCCCATGAGTTGTCAGTCCGCCCCTGGCCAGGACACAGGACTGGAGCGGAGTCGTAGGATAGCCAGGGTCATAACAGTCGGGCAGCGCGGTACAGGATCAGGAGGAAAAGCCAAAGTCAGGATCAGAGCCGAAGTCAGGAACCGTGGGCAGGAGAGTAATCGGAGTCGGGTCAGGAACAAGCCGGGTCAGCACCAAAGGAATCGCACAAGCAGGACACAGGGGGGAGCTGAAGCCCAGTCAGCACTGAATCTGGGCAGAGGTGCACCTAAAATAGTCCGTCTGGCACCAATCTTCACCGTGCGTGTGCACGTGTGTGTGCATTTGCACGACCACGCATTCCTGCGCGCCTGCGCACAACCGGCAATTCTTCTGCGGGATCTCTTTCGCGCACGCGCGTTCCCAATCGCGATTCTCCTTGCAGGAATTCTCTTACACAGGTTAGGCATCCGATGGCCACTCCTGGAAGTTAGAAATCAAGTTCCATGTCAAACTAGAAACTATTAGAGAAGGACTAAATTGCAGAGTTGATGGCTGACTCTGAGTTCCAGTGACACGCCACAGTTCCTGCTGGTGAGAAGCTCCATTCCAGGCTGGTTGGACAGTGATTGGACAATCTCCCCATCACCACTGATCTTGTCTTAAGGTCCCTGACATAAAGATGGATACAGCATCACAATCATCCTCAGGGACCTCAGCAACTGGACTTTGCTGAAACATTTATCTGGAAGTATCTCCTAATAACTATATACTGTATACCCAGGTATATGTGCACAATTCTACCAGGACTCCTATTGGGCCCTTTGCTGATAATATATATTTGTGCATTGTAAACATATTAGTTTCACCTTTTAAGTTGCATTACTGAAATAAATGAACTTTTGCACCATATTCTAATTTTTTGAGTTTCACCTGTATATATATATATATATACAGTTGTGTTCAAAATAATAGCAGTGTGTTGAAAAAAGTGACTAAAGCTGAAAATCCTTCTAATAGCTTTTATTTCCATCCACACAAATGCATTGGGAACACGACACATTCTATTCCAAATCAAAACATGAAGAAAAATACATCAAATTTGTGTTGTTCCTCTAAATAAAAGGAAGAAAAGTGAATATTAGACAGTTCAAAAAAATGGCCGTGTTTGTATTCTTCTTTACAAACTCCAACATTCACTATATAAACTGAGAAATGTTTGAAGATTTTGCTTTCCTTTGAATGACTTCATGAATATTTGGTTGTAGTCGCACTGTTTCTGAGAACTGCTGTACATCTGTGTTGCATGGAGTCCCCCAACTTCTGGCCCCTGTGATCAGGTATTCCAGCCCAGGATGATTGGACCACATTCCACAGTTCTTCTCTATTTCTTGGTTTTGCCACAGAAACGGCATTTTTGATGTCACCCCACAAGTTTTCTATTGGATGAAGATCTGGGGATTGGGCTGGCCACTCCATAACGTCCATCTTGTTGGTCTGGAACCAAGATGTTGCACGTTTACTGGTGTGTTTGGGGTCGTTGTCTTGTTGGAACACCCATTTCAAGGGCATTTCCTCTTCAGCATAAAGCAGCATGACCTCTTCAAGTATTCTGATGGATTCAAACTGATCCATGATCCCTGGTATGCGATAAATAGGCCCAACACCGTAGTATGAGAAACACCCCCATATCATGATGCTTGCACCACCATGCTTCACGGTCTTCACAGTGTACTGTGGCCTGAATTCAGTGTTTGGGGGTCGTCTGACAAACTGTCTCCGCCCACTAGACCCAAAAAGAACAATCTTACTTCCATCAGTCCACAAAATGTTGCGCCATTTATCTTTAGGCCGGTCAATGTGCTCTTTGGCAGATTGTAACCTCTTCAGCACACGTCTTTTTCCCAACAGTGGGACTTTTTGCGGGGGCTTCTTGCAGATAGCTTGGCTTCACATCGGCGTCTTCTAATTGTAACAGTCCTCACAGGGAACGTCACACCTTCTTTCATCTTCCTGGAGCTGATTGTTGGCTGAGTCCGCCCCATTTTGGCTATTCTTCTATCCATTCCAATGGTAGTCTTTCGCTTTCTTCCACGTCTTTCAGGTTTTGGTTGCCATTTTAAAGCATTTGCGATTTTTTTAGCTGAGCAGCCGATCATTTTCTGCACTTCTTTATATGTTTTCCCCTCTCCAATCAACTTTTTAATCAAGGTACGCTGTTCTTCTGAACAATGTCTGGAACGACCCATTTTCCTCAGAATTTCAGAGAGAAATGCACTGTAACCAGCATGTCCAACATTTGCTGCCTTCCTTCCTTAAATAAGGGCAATAATTGCCACCTGTTTATCAAAGAATGAATGACCTCACTAATAGAACTCCACACTGCTATTATTTTGAACACGCCCCTCAATGAGTGATTCAATGACACAGAATCAGCAACATGCATGTCATGACTGTTGGGTCTGTTGGATTTCACCAATGATGGGGCACTATTCCTCCCACTGACACCAATGATGGGGCACTATTCCTCCCACTGATACCAATGATGGGGCACTATTCCTCCCACTGACACCAATGATGGGGCACTATTCCTCCCACTGATACCAATGATGGGGCACTATTCCTCCCACTGACACCAATGATGGGGCACTATTCCTCCCACTAATACCAATGATGGGGCACTATTCCTCCCACTGATACCAATGATGGGGCACTATTCCTCCCACTGATACCAATGATGGCGCACTATTCCTCCCACTGACACCAATGATGGGGCACTATTCCTCCCACTGATACCAATGATGGGGCACTATTCCTCCCACTGACACCAATGATGGGACACTATTCCTCCCACTGACACCAATGATGGGACACTATTCCTCCCACTGACACCAATGGTGGGGCACTATTCCTCCCACTGATACCAATGATGGGGCACTATTCCTCCCACTGATACCAATGATGGGGCACTATTCCTCCCACTGACACCAATGATGGGGCACTATTCCTCCCACTGATACCAATGATGGGGCACTATTCCTCCCACTGATACCAATGATGGGGCACTATTCCTTCCACTGACACCAATGATGGGGCACTATTCCTCCCACTGATACCAATGATGGGGCACTATTCCTCCCACTGATACCAATGATGGAACACTATTCCTCCCACTGATACCAATGATGGGGCACTATTCCTCCCACTGACACCAATGATGGGGCACTATTCCTCCCACTGACACCAATGATGGGGCACTATTCCTCCCACTGACACCAATGATGGGGCACTATTCCTCCCACTGATACCAATGATAGGGCACTATTCCTCCCACTGATACCAATGATGGGGCACTATTCCTCCCACTGACACCAATGATGGGGCACTATTCCTCCCACTGATACCAATCATTGAACACTATTCCTCCCACTGATACCAATGATGGGGCACTATTCCTCCCACTGACACCAATGATAGGGCACTATTCCTCCCACTGATACCAATGATAGGGCACTATTCCTCCCACTGACACCAATGATGGGGCACTATTCCTCCCACTGACACCAATGATGGGGCACTATTCCTCCCACTGACACCAATGATGGGGCACTACTCCTCCCACTGACACCAATGATGGGGCACTATTCCTCCCACTGATACCAATGATGGAACACTATTCCTCCCACTGACACCAATGATGGGGCACTATTCCTCCCACTGATACCAATGATGGGGCACTATTCCTGCCACTAATGCCAATGATGGGGCACTATTCCTCCCACTGATACCAATGATGGGGCACTATTCCTCCCACTGACACCAATGATGGGGCACTATTCCTCCCACTGATACCAATGACAGGTCACTATTCCTCCCACTGATACCAATGACAGGTCACTATTCCTCCCACTGATACCAATGATGGGGCACTACTCCTCCTGCTGACCATCAACATTGCGGCCATGTTTCTTCTCACTGATGCTGAGGCAAGAACATTTTCTATCCACGCTGGCCCTAATCCCGCCCTCCTAAAGTCTAAAGGACAGTATACTGGCCCTTTGTTTGAAATGTTTGGTAACCTCTGGTGCAGCTAATTGTACACATATTAGAAATATGTTTTACTCATTATGATAGAGATTCTGGATTTTAGTGATTTGGAGTGTGGCACTCCTATTTGGGCATATTTAAAGTCCCGTGATTATTGTTCGCTCTCTACCCTGAGAGTTTTCTATGGGGATGGAGGGATTCTTCCTTTTTTTCGTAGTCTTTTTCAATTCTACCCCAAGGATGGGCACCCCTACTACTGGGCACACCAAGGTACACAACTATCTGTGAGAGGACTGTTGATTGACAGATTAAATGAGAATTGAGGATCATAATGGGGGAGTTGTAACTTAACGAACTGTTGGAAAACTGTGCTAAAAAAAATGGAGTTGGTCCAAGCCTATGGCTGCTTCTTGTGTATAAAGTGGAACCTCAGTAGCCTGGCTGTTGTGAAGTGAGGCAGCACACCTTAAGCCATGCTAGATATTGAATCCCAACATGGAGAAGAAGAACCCTGGTGTACCCAACTGTTTGCAGACCTGGTAAAGGCTAGGAGATAGTGGTGGATAGGTGAATGAGAAGCCTGTCCTGTGACCACCTACAAGGAACTGGACCTGGTGCAGTGAGTGTCCCCAGTCAGAGTGGCTGAATTGCCAAGGAGGACAAGGAGTGTGGTGATTGTATGCCTTGGGTCAGCCTTTCTCAACCTCTTCAACACAGAGGAACCCTTGAAATAACTTTCTGTTGTCAGGGAACCCCTGCTAATATCTACAACTCATGGTACATTAGTGTGATGGTCAGTGGGAAGAACGCTCCTCACACTTGTGGTCACTGGGAAGAATGCTCCTCACACTTGTGGTCATTGGGAAGAATGCTCCTCACACTTGTGGTCATTGGGAAGAATGCTCCTCACACTTGTGGTCACTGGGAAGAATGCTCCTCACACTTGTGGTCATTGGGAAGAATGCCCCTCACACTTGTGGTCATTGGGAAGAACGCTCCTCACACTTGTGGTCATTGGGAAGAACGCTCCTCACACTTGTGGTCATTGGGAAGAACGCTCCTCACACTTGTGGTCATTGGGAAGAACGCTCCTCACACTTGTGGTCATTGGGAAGAACGCTCCTCACACTTGTGGTCATTGGGAAGAACGCTCCTCACACTTGTGGTCATTGGGAAGAACGCTCCTCACAGTTGTGGTCATTGGGAAGAACGCTCCTCACACTTGTGGTCATTGGGAAGAACGCTCCTCACACTTGTGGTCATTGGGAAGAACGCTCCTCACACTTGTGGTCATTGGGAAGAACGCTCCTCACACTTGTGGTCATTGGGAAGAATGCTCCTCACACTTGTGGTCATTGGGAAGAATTATCCCCTTACAGATAGCTAAAAGGATCAATGGTGTCAGTGGAAACTTATCTTCGAGACATAAATAGTTCATTTCTCAAGGAACCCCTAGTAACCTTTGGAGGAACCTTAGGGTTCCATGGAACACTGGTTGAGAAACCCTGCACTCCTTGTTTCAGACACACCATACAATTAGGCGAATGAGAAAGGTGAACTACTAGCGGGCTATGGCCTGTGTTAGGCCTGAGTGAGCCCTGTAATAGAGGGTGGAGGACATACGGGTGACTCAATCATGGTCCTGGGACCTGCTCACACTCAAGTCAAGAAAAGCAGCAGGAAAACATCTCTCCTCCCTAATGCCTTGTGGGATCTACAGTTTATTTTTGCTCAGTTCATAAAGCAGTAGAGTCCCGTCAGAACTATACCTCCCATAATCCGGGCAGTCCACGTCCTGTGCACCTTCCTATTTGGTAGAGGGCAGGCCCAGCACTGGCTGTACGAAGCTCTACTATAAGAGTCCCCTACTGTAGCTGTGACTGTGTAAGAGTCCCCTCTGCTGCCAGACACCTCTTCAACCCCGTTCACACCTTAGCATATCCAAATCACAGTACTTTTTTTTAGCACTGATCACTGTATTGGTGTCACTGGGGATATCATTGACACCAAGTCAGTTCCCCCCCCCCCCCAGTGTCAGAATGTCCGCCACAGTCCTGCTATAAGTCGCTGATCGCCGCCATTACTAGTAAAAATAAAAAAAACATTCCAGTATCTATACTGCCATTTGTAGACGCTATAACTTTCACGTAAACCAATTAATTTACACGTGTTGGGATTTTTTTTTTAGCGAAGACACGGAGCGAGAGACATTGTGGCCTAAATTTATGACGAAATTTGATTTTTTTTTTTTTTACTGGACATGTTTAATAGCAAAAAAGTAAAAAATGTTATTTTCTCAAAATTGTCGGTCTTTTGTTTATAGCGCAAAAAATAAAAAAACGCACAGGCGATCAAATACCACCAAAAGGAAGCTCTATTAGTGGGAAAAAAAGGACATAAATTTCATTTGGGTGCGGCGTTGCATGACCGCGCAATTGTCAGTTAAAGTAACGCAGCGCTGTGACGCAAAAATGTCCTGGTCAGGAAGGGGGGGGGGGCAATCCTCAGGAGGGCAAGTACCGTATTTTGTCACCGTTCTGCCGGCATGCGCAATTTTAAAGCGTGACGTGTCTGGTATCTATTTACTCGGCGATTATATTTTACTCGGCTTAACATCATCTTTTTATATTATATTTTAACAAGAAACGGTTATTATTTTGTTTTTCTGTTCAACTAAAATTTTATTTTTTCCTTGTTTGAAAAATAACTGCGTAAGTATGGCATGACGTAAACAATTGAAACAAATATCGTTTGTTCTCTGGGGCCTCTGCTTAAAATTATAGATGTAATTTGGGGGGGGGGGGGTCTATGTAATTTTGTAGCAAAAAAAAAAAAAATGCTGATTTTGAAATGTCAGAATTGGCCCCGGGGCCAAAGGGTTTCGGCTACAAGCTCTGCATTGTGAGAGTGAGGGGTGGAGACATTGGTCACAGATAGGACCTGCAGGACAGGTGTGTCATGTGTGACGACAAGGCGGAGGATGAAATTCCACGGAATGTTTACACAATTGCTCCAGAAGTAGCCGGCTGGATCCAGGTAATTCCCAACTGAAGCTGATCAATTATTAAACCCCCCCCACCCGAGGGACGCTACCAGTGTGACTGGTGATGGACGTCAGATCTTGACCCGCCAGTTGGGTGGCCACCTCATCCCTTTAAAACCGAACGCATATGAATGACACGGGTTCTGAGGCTGATTAGGGGGGTAATTAAATTTACTTCATGACTTATCTGCAACAAATCAGCCCCGGAACCCGTGTCATTCATATGTGTTCGGATTTAAAGGGATGAGGTAGCCACCCTACACGCCGGTATGAAGATTTGTACTCTACTATGGAGGTTCTGTCACACTTTGTGTGGCTGCTGATGGAGGAATATGTATTTGGTCCATCATATCTGTGTTGATTCCTGACCTAGGAGAACTTTACGTATGAGGCACTATTTCTCCCACTGACACCAATGATGGGGCACAATTCATCCCACTGACACCAATGATGGGGCACTATTCCTCCCACTGACACCAATGATGGGGCACTATTCCTCCCACTGACACCAATGATGGGACACTATTCCTCCCACTGACACCAATGATGGGGCACTATTCCTCCCACTGACACCAATGATGGGGCACTATTCCTCCCACTGACACCAATGATGGGGCACTATTCCCTCCACTGATACCAATGATGGGGCACTATTCCTCCCACTGACACCAATGATGGGGCACTATTCCTCCCACTGACACCAATGATGGGGCGCTATTCCTCCCACTGATACCAATGATGGGGCACTATTCCTCCCACTGATACCAATGATGGGGCACTATTCCTCCCACTGACACCAATGATGGGGCACTATTCCTCCCACTGACACCAGTGATGGGGCGCTATTCCTCCCACTGACACCAATGATGGGGCACTATTCCTCCCACTGACACCAATGATGGGGCGCTATTCCTCCCACTGATACCAATGATGGGGCACTATTCCTCCCACTGATACCAATGATGGGGCACTATTCCTCCCACTGACACCAATGATGGGGCACTATTCCTCCCACTGACACCAGTGATGGGGCGCTATTCCTCCCACTGATACCAATGATGGGGCACTATTCCTCCCACTGACACCAATGATGGGGCACTAATCCTCCCACTGACACCAATGATGGGGCGCTATTCCTCCCACTGACACCAATGATGGGGTGCTATTCCTCCCACTGACACCAATGATGGGGCACTATTCCTCCCACTGACAAAAATGATGGGGCACTATTCCTCCCACTGATACCAATGATGGGGCACTATTCCTCCCACTGATACCAATGATGGAACACTATTCCTGCCACTGACACCAATAATGGGGCACTATTCCTCCCACTGACACCAATGATGGGGCAATATTCCTCCCACTGATACCAATGACGGGACACTATTCCTCCCACTACTACCAATGATGGGGCACTATTCCTCCCACTGACACCAATGATGGGGCACTATTCCTCCCACTGATACCAATGATGGGGCACTATTCCTCCCACTGATACCAATGATGGGGCAATATTCCTCCCACTGACACCAATGATGAGGCACTATTCATCCTACTGATACCAATGATGGGGCACTATTCCCCCCACTGACACCTATGATGGGGCACTATTCCCCCCACTGACACCAATGATGGGGCACTATTCCTCCCACTGACACCAATGATGGGGCCTTATTCTTCCCACTGATACCAATGATGGGGCACTATTCCTCCCACTGACACCAATGATGGGGCACTATTCCCCCCACTGACACCAATGATGGGGCACTATTCCTCCCACTGACACCAATGATGGGGCCTTATTCTTCCTACTGACACCAATAATAGGGGACTATCACTCCTCCTAATACCAGTGATGGTGCATTGTTTACTTTCACTGATGCCACTTTCTTCTCCCTTTGGCCATAGTTTGGACCCCCTAAAGTTTGAAGGACAGTAAAGCAGCCCTTTGTTTAGAGAGTTTGCAGCCCCCTGACCTACATGTAGGCTGTGATTGGATACATGGCTCTGCGATTCTACATTCCTGGCAGTGGATGTCCAATGTGTCTCTGGGGACTCTTACCTACAGGAAATCTCTGACCCCAATGCCGTCCCTGGAGGGAGAGTATGGCGATGGCGCCGCGCTCCCCTGATACTGACGTATACACTCCGGCCACATCCTGCTCATTTCTTCTCATAGCCTTTACAGACGCGCTCATTTGACTTGCTGTCTTGTTTTTATCACCCCTAAAATATCCCCGACGGAGTGTTATAGGAGTGGTGAGGATGGCGATGACATCATGGCGATCTTCTATAGAGGTCATTGGAGGGTAAAACATTAAAAAAGCCCATATTGGGAACACGGTCCCAAAGGGGAAGACGTCGTAGAATGCACAACGGCTAAATGGTTAGCACTTCGCCTGGCAGTACTCGGGTCGTTGGTTCAAATCCCAACCATGGCACCACCTGCCTGGAGTTTGCATGTTCTCCCTGTGCCTGCGTGGGTTTCCTCCGGGTACTCCAGTTCCCTCACATGCTCCAAAGACATGCTGGTAGGTGAATTGGCTCCTGTCTAAATTTTCCCTAGTATGTGTATGTATGGATGTGAGTTAGGGAGCTTAGATTGTACGGTCCTCGGGGGCGGGGACTGATGTGAATGTACAATATATATGTAAAGTGCTGAGTAAATTGGTGGCGCTATATAAGTACCTGAAATAAATATACTGACAGTCTATGTGAACCCAATCGTTCTGTGTGTCCAATCTAAGCATTGATAGTGATCTCTGTGACTTACAGTTGTGATGAGATAGCGATAACTCCAACCTCAGTTGGATACCACAGGCAGTGACTCAATGAGAATGACATCTTGTAGATCTTGTGAAGTTTATTCCATAAACTGAGAGAATCTTACAACAATGAACATTCGATAGGTCGAAGGAACATGCTGTGTCTTGCTCCATGCCATGAGGCTTGCTGCAATGCATCTCTGGGAAAAGGGGGAGGGGCTATCCATACATTAGCTAAACCAAAGGAAAGGGAGGAGCAGAAACAAAATATAGAAAACATTTAAAGGCATATGACAGTCATGTGACACAGGACACCAATCGTTCCATCATCGTCTTATTTCAAGAGTAATTATTACGTTTCTTTTTTTTTTTTTTCAAAATCTGCAGCTTTCATTAAAATAATCCTTGCTGATCCTGCCATGAAGGTCGGCTTCCTGTTAGGGGGTGACAACGTTCTGTTCCTGCCTCCTCATTCTTCTCCTGAGTTGTCATACAGGCTGCTGATGAAGGCTACAGGTTTCCACGTAGATTGTGCAGGCATGGTCCACTCCTGTCTGTTGTCTCCACCATGACACCCTGAGAAATGCCATGCAGCCCTAGGGAGATCTCCCCATTGTGGGAGGGGCAGAGACACAAACTACTGCAGGGAAATCTCCCCATTGTGGGAGGGGCAGAGACACAAACTACAGGGGAAATCTCCCCATTGTGGGAGGGGCAGAGGAACAAACTACTGCAGGGAAATCTCCCCATTGTGGGAGGGGCAGAGACACAAACTACTTCGGGAAATCTCCCCATTGTGGGAGGGGCAGAGACACAAACTACTGCAGGGAAATCTCCCCATTGTGGGAGGGGCAGAGACACAAACTACTGCAGGGAACTCTCCCCATTGTGGGAGGGGCAGAGACACAAACTACTGCAGGGAAATCTCCCCATTGTGGGAGGGGCAGAGACACAAACTACTGCTGGGAAATCTCCCCATTGTGGGAGGGGCAGAGACACAACCTACAGGGGAAATCTCCCCATTGTGGGAGGGGCAGAGACACAAACTACTGCGGGAAATCTCCCCATTGTGGGAGGGGCAGAGACACAACCTACAGGGGAAATCTCCCCATTGTGGGAGGGGCAGAGACACAAACTACTGCGGGAAATCTCCCCATTGTGGGAGGGGCAGAGACACAAACTACTGCTGGGAAATCTTCCCAGTGAGGGAGGGGCAGAGACATAAACTACTGCAGGGAAATCTCCCCATTGTGGGAGGGGCAGAGACACAACCCCCGGGGGGAATCTCCCCATTGTGGGAGAGGCAGAGACACAACCTACAGGGGGAATCTCCCCATTGTGGGAGGGGCAGAGACACAACCTACTGCAGGGAAATCTCTGCCCCTCCCACAATGGGGAGATTCCCCCTGTAGGTTGTGTCTCTGCCCCTCCCACAATGGGGAGATCAGGTCAGGCAGTGGGCGTGGCCATGAACTCATCAATAAGCACACAAGTATCATGTTATGTGTGCCTGCAGTTTCATTTTGTACGATAAGCTGAAGCGGCCCGAGTTCAGAGAAATGGCTGACAAGTCCCAGCATGCAGCACCAATATCATTTCACTCCACCTTTAATTATTACAAAATCACCTTTCAGCTTAACGTGTCACTAAACCCCCAACAGTCCAATCAGTCTGTAGATACAGTAAAGCATGCTGGTTATACTCACTGTGGGACCTAAGGGGTTAATCCTGTGCATTGTGTAAAAACACTGTTTGATCCTGTCTTCTCTGATCCTCCCCTTCTTCTACTGTACCCAATCCATCTGCTGATAGTACAGAGCTATAGAAGTTACTCTGCACATGCTCAGTTTGGTGTGTGGTTTTTTTTTCAGGGAGATTGCATGTGATCAGCACTGTCCAGAAAGAGGTCAGGGGTTCTGCATCCTCCTAGAGCAGAAAGAAAACTCCTCCAACAAGCGTTAACCAGTACTCTGCTGATGAGAAAAGATATTTAGCAGTTTATATTTACTAAAATAATTGCTTTTCCATGTTGTGAGTACTGTGGGAGACCAGATATAGTGAATGCAGGGTCCGGGAGAGCGGATATAGTGAATGCGGGGTCCGGGACAGCGGATATAGTGAATGCGGAGTCCGGGGAGAGCGGATATAGTGAATGCGGGGTCCGGGGAGAGCGGATATAGTGAATGCGGAGTCCGGGGAGAGCGGATATAGTGAATGCGGGGTCCGGGGAGAGCGGATATAGTGAATGCGGGGTCCGGGGAGAGCGGATATAGTGAATGCGGGGTCCGGGGAGAGCGGATATAGTGAATGCGGGGTCCGGGGAGAGCGGATATAGTGAATGCAGGGTCCGGGGAGAGAGGATATAGTGAATGCAGGGTCCGGGGAGAGCGGATATAGTGAATGCGGGGTCCGGGGAGAGCAGATATAGTGAATGCGGAGTCCGGGGAGAGCGGATATAGTGAATGCAGAGTCCGGGGAGAGCGGATATAGTGAATGCGGGGTCCGGGGAGACCAGATATAGTGAATGCAGGGTCCGGGGAGAGCGGATATAGTGAATGCGGGGTCCGAGGAGAGCGGATATAGTGAATGCAGGGTCTGGGGAGAGCGGATATAGTGAATGCAGGGTCTGGGGAGAGCGGATATAGTGAATGCAGGGTCTGGGGAGAGCGGATATAATGAATGCAGAGCCGGGGAGAGCGGATATAGTGAATGCGGGGTCCGGGGAGAGCGGATATAGTGAATGCAGGGTCCGTGGAGACCAGATATAGTGAATGCAGGGTCCGTGGAGAGCAGATATAGTGAATGCAGGGTCCGGGGGGAGCGGATATAGTGAATGCGGGGTCCGGGGAGAGCGGATATAGTGAATGCAGGGTCCGGGGGGAGCGGATATAGTGAATGCAGGGTCCGGGGAGAGCGGATATAGTGAATGCGGGGTCCGGGGAGAGCGGATATAGTGAATGCGGGGTCCGGGGAGACCAGATATAGTGAATGCAGGGTCCGGGGAGACCAGATATAGTGAATGCAGGGTCCGTGGAGACCAGATATAGTGAATGCGGGGTCCGTGGAGAGCAGATATAGTGAATGCGGGGTCCGGGGGGAGCGGATATAGTGAATGCGGGGTCCGGGGAGAGCGGATATAGTGAATGCAGGGTCCGGGGGGAGCGGATATAGTGAATGCAGGGTCCGGGGAGAGCGGATATAGTGAATGCAGGGTCCGGGGGGAGCGGATATAGTGAATGCAGGGTCCGGGGGGAGCGGATATAGTGAATGCAGGGTCCGGGGGGAGCGGATATAGTGAATGCAGGGTCCGGGGAGAGCGGATATAGTGTCTGGGATTTAGTAACACTTTTAGTCAGTGACTCTGCCAGTCTGCTGCAGGCAGGAGGAAGCATTTCCTCAGTCCCTGTTCACACCTATGCAGTTTACGTTTTGTCTATCTTGCAGTGCTTTTCGCAGTTTGTTTTGCATTTTTCTACACGTTTTTAACGCGTTTCGCATTTTGTTCAACTTTCTTTTTCTTTTGACGCAGAATTTTTTTTGTTGCTGCACAGAATCAAAATGTGAAACGCAAAAACATGGCACAAACACACTACCATGCAGGGGCGGACTGACAACTCATGGGGCCCCCGGGCAATAGGGGATCATGGGGCCCCTGTGTCCTTGCCCAAACTCAAAAAAGCCTATGAAAGGTACCAGGGGCATCTCATGGGGCCCCCTACTGACCCCGGGCCCTCGGGCAGTGACTGAGTTTCCAAATGGTCAGTCCGCCCCTGCTACCGTGCATTTCAGCAGCTTCTCCATTGAACTTTATTGTAGCAAAAACGCTGCTTTTCGCTTTTAAAAAAAGTCTCTGACCCTTTGCAAAAATGCAGCGGCTTAAAAAAGCATCGATGTGAACGTGCCCCATAGGAAACCATGTTAAATGGACTGTAGTGCGTTTCTGCAAAAAGCATTGAAACACATTGGTGTGAACAGAACCTCAGTCTGCTCTCCTCCATGTGATCAAACTGTAGCGTTTTAGCAGGGCTGGACCAGGGGCTGATCTGTGTCAAACGTTTGTGAACGCAGCCAAGAATGAGTTACCTCTAAGCCAGCATTCCAATCCCAGGAAATCAATGGGAACCCCTGGATGATGTCTGAACAAAGATGGTTCTGTCTTCATGGAGAGAAAAAACAGATGAAGCATTGCTGGGGGGAGGAGGGGGGGAGGAGGGAGGACTGTGATCTCTGTGAATGGGAATAAATATGTGGAAAGGTCACACTGACACCTTACTTATCATCCTTCGTATATAAAATAATCCCATATACACAGTGGGGCAAAAAAGTATTTAGTCCCCACCAATTGTACAAGTTCTCCCACTTACAAAGATGAGAGAGGCCTGTAATTGGCATCATAGGGAGACCTCAACTATGAGAGACAAAATGAGAAAACAAATCCAGACAATCACATTGGCTGATCTGGAAAGAATTTATTTGCAAATTATGGTGGAAAATAAGTATTTGGTCGCCTACAGACAAGCAAGATTTCTGGCTCTCACAGACCTGGACCTTCTTCTTTAAGAGGCTCCTCTGTCCTGCACTCATTACCTGTATCAATGGCACCTGTTTGAACTTGTTATCAGTATAAAAGACACCTGTCCACAACCTCAAACAGTCACACTCCAAACTCCACTATGGTGAAGACCAAAGAGCTGTCGAAGGACACCAGAAACAAAATTGTAGACCTGCACCAGGCTGGGAAGACTGAATCTGCAATAGGCAAGCAGCTTGGTGTGAACAAATCAACTGTGGGAGCAATAATTAGAAAATGGAAGACATACAAGACCACTGATAATCTCCCTCGATCTGGGGCTCCACGCAAGATCTCACCCCGTGGAGTCAAAATGATCACAAGAACGGTGAGCAAAAATCCCAGGACCACACGGGGGGGACCTAGTGAATGACCTGCAGAGAGCTGGGACCAACGTAACAAAGGCTACCATCAGTAACACACTAAGCCGCCAGGGACTCAGATCCTGCAGTGCCAGACGTGTCCCCCTGCTTAAGCCAGTACATGTCGGGGCCCGTCTGAAGTTTGCTAGAGAGCATTTGGATGATCCAGAAGAGGATTGGGAGAATGTCATATGGTCAGATGAAACCAAAATAGAACTGTTTGGTAGAAACACAACTCGTCGTGTTTGGAGGAGAGAGAATGCTGAGTTGCATCCAAAGAACACCATACCTACTGTGAAGCATGGGGGTGGCAACATCATGCTTTGGGGCTGTTTCTCCACAAAGGGACCAGGACGACTGATCCATGTACAGGACAGAATGAATGGGGCCATGTATCGTGAGATTTTGAGTGCAAACCTCCTTCCATCAGCAAGGGCATTGAAGATGAAACGTGGCTGGGTCTTCCAACATGACAATGATCCCAAACATACCGCCCGGGCAATGAAGGAGTGGCTTCGTAAGAAGCATTTCAAGGTCCTGCAGTGGCCTAGCCAGTCTCCAGATCTCAACCCCATGGAAAACCTTTGGAGGGAGTTGAAAGTCCGTGTTGCCCAGCGACAGCCCCAAAACATCACTGCTCTAGAGGAGATCTGCATGGAGGATGGGCCAACATACCAGCAACAGTGTGTGCCAACCTTGTGAAGACTTCCAGGAAACGTCTGACCTCTGTCATTGCCAACAAAGGATATATAACAAAGAATTGACATGAACTTTTCATATTCACCAAATACTTATTTTCCACCATAATTTGCAAATAAATTCTTTCCAGATCAGCCAATGTGATTGTCTGGATTTGTTTTCTCATTTTGTCTCTCATAGTTGAGGTCTCCCTATGATGCCAATTACAGGCCTCTCTCATCTCTGTAAGTGGGAGAACTTGCACCATTGGTGGGGACTAAATACTTTTTTGCCCCACTGTATGATGAAAGGGCCACTATGGAGCTGGCAGGTTTCAGCATCCTGTAGAACAGGTACGAGTGTTCCTTTACACATACCATGAATATTTCACCGACTTGACGAATGCTCCAGGTCATTATCTTCTATTGATTGTTGTCATCTGTTTATATTAAATAGAAGTCATTTCCAGGACAGTCCCTCCTGACTTGTATTTCTGGGTTTACTTTAAAGTCATTTCCAGTTCAACTTTTAGTCCTTTAACCCCCCTAGCGGTCTGATTATTTCTGATTTTTTGTGCTGAAAGCGGTACCATTTTTTTGCATGGAAATATGTAGTTTTTTTATTGTAGGCTGTAATATTTAGGAATAACTCACTGAAATCTGTCTGAACAAGAGTCTAGTAAACATCCCGGGGAGGATAAAACTTGAAACACGAAATCATAAATTATAACTTAATAAATAATCATAAAAATAATAATATAATAATAATAAATGTAATTCAATAATATAATCAAACCAAAAACACTGAAATGTGAAATATAGCGCCAAGTTCGCACATCGCTGAGCTCAGTCGCAGAATCGTTTTCAGTGTCTGATGAGGAATTTCCCCCACCAATCATTATCACCCAATTCTGCAAGTGGTTCTGATTTACTATCGCTGTTCTCTAGCCGGTCTAAAACCGCGTCTGACCTAAAGGGACGCTTTTTGGACGCCATGGACGTTTCTCCGTTTCCAGGCAGAAAGAACAGTAATAATGCAGGCAGGGCGCCGGACAAAGCACTCGGGACAAAATGTATGTGAAATGGGTTGATACAGGAATGTTTTGCTATGAAATAATCATTTTACAAAAACTGCAATGTTTTAAAAATTTCAAATTTGCCGCCCGTCTGTCCCGATGTCACAGGGACCGGAACACAGAAGCCGGATGTCGGCATCGGCCGGAGGAGATGGCCGGGGATGCTGCAGGGGGGACATCGCGGGAGCGAAGGACAAGGTAAGTGCTGCAGGGACCCCCTGAGCAACGCCGCATGGTAAGCCCGAGTGTAGCTCGGGGGGGGTTACCGCTTTTGGTACTGAAAATCTACCCCGAGCTACACTCGGGAATACCGCTGGGGGGGTTAAATGTTATCAATTCTTTAGTAAAATAGAATTCTGATAAAAGTCTTGGCTCTGACGAGGAGCTCCGGTCTACGCAGGATTGTCCTTTCCGACACAGGAAAACATGGCGGCAGGGGCGGTGCTACACCATTGTGTGCCCTAGGCAAGACTATTATTATTAATATTTCAGGTACTTATATAGCGCCATCAATTTACTCCGCACTTTACATATATTGTACATTCACATCAGTCCCTAACCCTCAAGGGGTGTACAATCTAAGGTCCCTAACCCTCAAGGGGCGTACAATCTAAGGTCCCTAACCCTCAAGGGGAGTACAATCTAAGGTCCCTAACCCTCAAGGGGCGTACAATCTAAGGTCCCTAACCCTCAAGGGTCGTACAATCTAAGGTCCCTAACTCACATTCATACATACACATACTAGGGACAATTTAGACAGGAGCCAATTCACCTACCAGCATGTCTTTGGAGTGTGGGAGGAAACCGGAGTACCCGGAGGAAACCCACGCAGGCACAGGGAGAACATGCAAACTCCAGGCAGGTGGTGCCATGGTTGGGATTTGAACCAACGACCCTAGTACTGCCAGGAGGGAGTGCTAACCACTTAGCCACTGTGCTGCCCTCAGCTACTTGTGCCCCCCCCAGAAAATGTTAAAAACAGTAGAAAATATTAAATGGACAGCACAGTGGCTAAGTGGTTCGCACTTCCGCCTGGCAGTACTCAGGTCGTCAGTTTGAATCCCAACCATGGCACCACCTGCCTGAAGTTTGCATGTTCTCCCTGTGCCTGTGTGGGTTTCCTCCAGGTACTCTGGTTTCCTCCCACACGCCAAAGACATGCTGGTAGGTGAATTGGCTCCTATCTAAATTGTCCCTAGTATGTGTATGTATGAATGTGAGTTAGGGACCTTAGATTGTACACCCCTTGAGGGTTAGGGACCTTAGATTGTACACCCCTTGAGGGTTAGGGACCTTAGATTGTACGCTCCTCGGGGGCGGGGACTGATGTGAATGTACAATATATATGTAAAGTGCTGTGTAAATTGACAGCGATATATAAGTACCTGAAATAAATAATAAATAACAATTAAATCAACAAAACATGAAACTGCTACATTTCTTTTATTTGCGAAAATAAGTGCCACCAGCACCAAAATTAAAGACAAAATATATATTAGCCAAATATAAATTAACTATATTAGAGGATTCCCCCCCCCCCCCCCCCTTCCTGACAAGGCCATTTTTTGCGTTACGGCGCTGCGTTACTTTAACAATTGAGCGGTCATGCAACGCTGCACCCAAATGAAATTTGTATCCATTTTTTTTCCCACAAGCTTTCTTTCGCTGGTATTTGATCTCCAATGCGTTATAAAAAAAAACACCCACAATTTTGAAAAAAAAAAACAATATTTGTTACTTTTTGCTATTAAACATGTCCAGTAAAATACATTTACAAATAAAGTTTCATCATAAATTTAGGCCACAATGTATTCTGCTCCGCGTCTTTGCTGAAAAAGATCCCAATACATGTAAATGAATTAGTTTACGTGAAAGTTATAGCGTTTACAAATGGCGGTATAGATAATTTTTTTTTTCATACTGATAATGGCGCCAATCAGCGTCTTATAACGGGACTGCGGCAAGCATTCTGATACTGGGGGGGGGGGGGGGACTAATGGCCACTGATATCCCCAGTGACACCAATACAGTGATCAGTGCTAATAAAAATCCCTGACACTGTACTAATGGCACTGGGCAGGAGAGGATTCACATCTGGGGCGATCAAAGGGTTAACTGTGTGCTGTTTTACTATGTGTGTGTTTTACTAGGGAGACATGCTGCTTTGTATTGCTCTCCTATGCAGTGATTACAAACAGTGATTGATCCGGTTAGTGATGTCTGACGGCTATTATTGTGAACACAACTGTATATATATATATACAGTGGGGATCGAAAGTTTGGGCACCCCAGCTAACAATTTGTATTAATGTGCATAAAGAAGCCAAGGAAAGATGGAAAAATCTCCAAAAGGCATCAAATTACAGATTAGACATTCTTATAATATGTCAACAAAAGTTAGATTTTATTTCCATCATTTACACTTTCAAAATAACAGAAAACAAAAAAATGGCGTCTGCAAAAGTTTGGGCCCCCTGCAGAGTTATTATCTTGTACTGCCCCCTTTGGCAAGTATCACAGCTTGTAAACGCTTTTTGTAGCCAGCCAAGAGTCTTTCAATTCTTGTTTGAGGTATCTTTGCCCATTCTTCCTTACAAAAGTCTTCCAGTTCTTTGAGATTTCTGGGCCGTCTGTCACGCACTGCTCTTTTAAGGTCTATCCATAGATTTTCAATGATGTTGAGGTCAGGAGATTGTGAAGGCCATGGCAAAACCTTCAGTTTACGCCTCTTGATGTAATCCCCCGTGGATTTCGAGGTGTGTTTAGGATCATTATCCATTTGTAGAAGCCATCCTCTCTTTAACTTCAGCTTTTTCACAGATGGCATCAAGTTACCATCCAAAATTTGCTGAAATTTTATTGAATCCATTTTTCCTTCTACTCGTGAGATGT
This sequence comes from Staurois parvus, assembly GCF_062004578.1. Classification (NCBI taxonomy): domain Eukaryota; kingdom Metazoa; phylum Chordata; class Amphibia; order Anura; family Ranidae; genus Staurois; species Staurois parvus. The sequence continues at coordinate 39,176 of NW_028319667.1, read as the reverse complement.
TCCCTGTGCCACTGGCTGCAACACAACCCCAAAGCATGATTGATCCAACCCCATGCTTCACAGTTGGACAGAGGTTCTTTTCATTCAATTCTGTGCCCCTTCTTCTCCAAACGTACCTTTGCTCATTCCGGCCAAAAAGTTCAATTTGAACCTCATCGGTCCACAGAACTTGTTTCCAAAATGCATCAGGCTTGTCTATATGTTCATTTGCAAAGTCCAAACGATGATTTTTGTGGTGAGGACATAGAAGAGGTTTTCTTCTGATGACTCTTCCATGAAGACCATATTTGTACAAGTATCTCTTTATAGTGGAATAGTGACCACAACTCCAGTGTCTGCCAGATCTTTCTGGAGGGATCGTGCAGTCAAACGTGGGTTTTGAATTGTTTTTCTCACAATCCTGCGAGCTGTTGTGTCTGATATTTTTCTTGGTCTTCCAGATCTTGCTTTAACTTCCACTGTTCCTGATGACTGCCATTTCTTAATTATATTCCGAACAGAGGATATTGACATCTGAAAACGCTTTGCTATCTTCTTATAGCCTTCTCCAGCTTTGTGAGCGGCAACTATTTTCAGTTTCAGTTTTCTAGACAACTGCTTAGAAGAACCCATGGTGCTGATTGTTGGGGCAAGGTCAGATGAGTCTGGGCATTTAAAACCTTTGAGATTGACATCACCTGGTCTTCCCAGACGATGATTGAGAACAATCCATGACACTGGCAGGTCTCAGCTTGGCAAAGGGGGCAGTGCATGCTATAAATTCTGCAGGGTGCCCAAACTTTTGCAGACGCCATTTTTTTTTTTTCTGTTATTTTGAAAGTGTAAATGATGGAAATAAAATCTAACTTTTGTTGACATATTATAAGAATGTCTAATCTGTAATTTGATGCCTTTTGGAGATTTTTCCATCTTTCCTTGGCTTCTTTATGCACATTAATACAAATTTTTAGCTGGGGGGCCCAAACTTTCGATCTCCACTGTAAATGTATAAAGTGTACATTTCATTGACATTAAATCTTTTCCTATTGTTTAGTATCTTCACTTCATCCAGAATTAACACAATTTGCAATTGAATCCAAACAGAAAAACGTGTAAATTGTAAAGCGATCTCGTGGTGCCTTCTGGGTATTGCTTGTTAGGTGGAAATGGATGAATTTAATGCGTTTGGCACCAAATATGTTTATATGACTTCCTTGTAGTTTTATGAGGTTTTATTTTTATGTAAATTAGCCATTAATCATTAATTATTCATTTCTAGGTTCACTTTTCGACAGGTGAATCATATCATTCAGTAATAAAGTCCTATTTTTGTTGGCACTGAGGATTTCTATCCTCCTTGTAGTGTTTCCTTTCAATGTATTCATTGCGCTCAGCTGACCTGAAGAATTCTCTCCTGTCCTTGGGGACTCTCACACCTTTCTCCCATGTTGTCTCCTCTCTCATACTCCGTCACTTGACTCCTCCTCTTCTCATGAGCCGAGTCCTAATTCACAGGGCAGTCCACCCCCCTGATGACATCACACACCTTCTCATGAGCCGGGTCCTAATTCACAGGACAGTCCACCCCCCTGATGACATCACACAGCTTCTCATGAGCCGAGTCCTAATTCACAAGGCAGTCCACCCCCCTGATGACATCACACACCTTCTCCTGAGCCGAGTCCTAATTCGCAGGGCAGTCCACCCCCCTGATGACATCACACACCTTCTCATGAGCCGAGTCCTAATTCACAGGACAGTCCACCCCCCTGATGACATCACACACCTTCTCACGAGCCGAGTCCTAATTCACAGGACAGTCCGCCTCCCTGATGACATCACACGCCTTCTCACGAGCCGAGTCCTAATTCACAGGACAGTCCACCCCCCTGATGACATCACACGCCTTCTCATGAGCCCAGTCCTAATTCACAGGACACTCCGCCTCCCTGATGACATCACACGCCTTCTCATGAGCCCAGTCCTAATTCACAGGACAGTCCACCCCCCTGATGACATCACACGCCTTCTCATGAGCCCAGTCCTAATTCACAGGACAGTCCACCCCCCTGATGACATCACACGCCTTCTCATGAGCCCAGTCCTAATTCACAGGACAGTCCACCCCCCTGATGACATCACACGCCTTCTCATGAGCCCAGTCCTAATTCACAGGACAGTCCACCCCCCTGATGACATCACACAGCTTCTCATGAGCCGAGTCCTAATTCACAGGACAGTCCACCCCCCCGATGACATCACACAGCTTCTCATGAGCCCAGTCCTAATTCACAGGACAGTCCACCCCCCCGATGACATCACACACCTTCTCATGAGCCGAGTCCTAATTCACAGGGCAGTCCACCCCCCTGATGACATCACACACCTTCTCATGAGCCGGGTCCTAATTCACAGGACAGTCCACCCCCCTGATGACATCACACAGCTTCTCATGAGCCGAGTCCTAATTCACAAGGCAGTCCACCCCCCTGATGACATCACACACCTTCTCCTGAGCCGAGTCCTAATTCGCAGGGCAGTCCACCCCCCTGATGACATCACACACCTTCTCATGAGCCGAGTCCTAATTCACAGGACAGTCCACCCCCCCGATGACATCACACACCTTCTATATAAGGGAATAAAGATACAAAAGCATATTATGTCACAATAATGAACAAAAAACATCCAAATTATATACCAACATATATACAGTATAAAACTAAAGAAGAGCAATAATTCTAGCGCAAGAGCTAACTTTTAACTAAATTGGTAACCCAGTGGTCACCAAACTGCGGCCCGGGGGCCAGATGTGGCCTTTTCCTTGCCTTTACTTGGCCCTTGGGCACTATTTTTCCCACTGACACCAACAATGGGGTACTAATCCTCCATTGACACCAATGATGGGGCACTATTCTTTTCACTGACACCAATGATAGGGCACTATTCTTTTTACTGACACCAAGGATGAAGCATTCCACCCACTGATACCAATGATGGGGCACTATTCCTCCCACTGACACCAATGATGGGGCACTATTCCTCCCACTGACACCAATGATGGGGCACTATTCCTCCCACTGACACCAATGATGGGGCACTATTCCTCCCACTGACACCAATGATGGGGCACTATTCCTCCCACTGATACCAATGATGGGGCACTATTCCTCCCACTGACACCAATGATGGGGCACTATTCCTCCCACTGATACCAATGATGGGGCACTATTCCTCCCACTGACACCAATGATTGGGCACTATTCCTCCCACTGACACCAATGATGAGGCACTATTCCTCCCCCTGACACCAATGATGGGGCACTATTCCTCCCACTGACACCAATGATGAGGCACTATTCCTCCCACTGACACCAATGATGGGGCACTATTCCTCCCACTGACACCAATGATGGGGCACTATTCCTCCCGCTGACACCAATGATGGGGCACTATTCCTCTCACTGACACCAATGATGGGGCACTATTCCTCCTGCTGACACCAATGATGGGGCACTATTCCTCCCACTGATACCAATGATGGGGCACTATTCCTCCCACTGATATTAATGATGGGGCACTATTCCTCCCACTGACACCAATGATGGGACACTATTCCTCCCACTGACACCAGTGATGTGGCACGATTCTTCCCACTGACACCAATGATGGGGCACTATTCCTCCCACTGATACCAATGATGGGGCACTATTCCTACCACTGACACCAATGATGGGGCATCATTCCTCCCACTGATACCAATGATGGGGCACTATTCCTCCCACTGATACCAATGATGGGGCACTATTCCTGCCACTAATACCAATGATGGGACACTATTCCTTCCATTGAAACAAATGATGGGGCACTATTCCTCCCACTGACACCAATGATGAGGCACTATTTCTCCCACTGACACCAATGATGGGGCACTATTTCTCCCACTGACACCAATGATGGGGCACTATTCCTCCCACTGACACCAATGATGGGGCACTATTCCTCCCACTGACACCAATGATGGGGCACTATTCCTCCCACTAACACCAATGATGAGGCACTATTTCTCCCACTGACACCAATGATGAGGCACTATTCCTCCCACTGACACCAATGATGAGGCACTATTCCCCCCACTGACACCTATGATGGGGCACTATTCCTCCCACTAACACCAATGATGAGGCACTATTTCTCCCACTGACACCAATGATGAGGCACTATTCCTCCCACTGACACCAATGATGGGGCACTATTCCTTCCACTGACACCAATGATGGGGCACTATTCCTCCCACTGACACCAATGATGGGGCACTATTCCTCCCACTGATACCAATGATGGGGCACTATTCCTCCCACTGATATCAATGATGGGGCACTATTCCTCCCACTGACACCAATGATGGGGCACTATTCCTCCCACTGACACCAATGATGGGGCACTATTCCTACCACTGATACCAATGATGGGGCACTATTCCTCCCACTGATATCAATGATGGGGCACTATTCCTCCCACTGACACCAATGATGGGGCACTATTCCTCCCACTGACACCAATGATGAGGCACTATTCCTACCACTGACACCAATGATGAGGCATTGTTTGCTTTTCTGCTCACAAGCAGTGGGCTCTCTCAAAGTCTGAAGGGCAAAAAACTGGTCCTTTGTTTAGAAGGTTTGAAGACCCCTGTGGTAGCCTGTGAAGGCTTTTAAAGCGTCACATATGGACAGTATTAGATGCCTTCATTTCTTGCCATTTCACAGTTGTACAAAATTTTAGTTTTTCTTGTTTGATGTCTATTTACTTGGCACAACATCATGTTTTAGATTTCACCAAAAAAAAAATAATGGGCATTAAGCATTAAAATGAATGCTCCTCCCTACCTAATGAAAGAGCGCGCCAGGCTCTGCTCTTCCCGCGCATGCTCAGAAAAGCGTCACAGTTTGATGACGTCAGACGACACGCATGCCGATCCCGGACATCTTGGAGATTCTGTCAGGCTTCACCATCCATGTTGCACATGCACAGCTCCGGCTGCTGGCAGACACCTTGGAGACTCCACCAGGCTCACCATCCATGTTGCACATGCACAGCTCCGTCTGCTGGCGCACACCTTGGAGACTCCACCAGGCTCACCATCCATGTTGCACATGCGCAGCTCCGTCTGCTGGCCCACACCTTGGAGATTCCACCAGGCTTACCATCCATGTTGCACATGCGCAGCTCCTTCTGCTGGCGGACAGCTTGGAGACTCCACCAGGTTTACCATCCATGTTGCACATGCACAGCTCCGTCTGCTGGCGGACACCTTGGAGACTCCACCAGGCTTACCATCCATGTTGCACATGCACAGCAACGTCTGCTGGCGGACACCTTGGAGATTCCACCAGGCTTACCATCCATGTTGCACATGCACAGCACCTTCTGCTGGCGGACACCTTGGATATTCCGTCAGGCTTACCATCCATGTTGCACATGCACAGCACCGTCTGCTGGCGGAAACCTTGGAGATTCCACCAGGCTTACCATCCATGTTGCACATGCACAGCTCCTTCTGCTGGCGGACACCTTGGAGACTCCACCAGGTTTACCATCCATGTTGCACATGCACAGCACCGTCTGCTGTCGGACACCTTGGAGATTCCTCCAGGCTTACCATCCATGTTGCACATGCACAGCACCGTCTGCTGGCGGACACCTTGGAGACCCCACCAGGCTTACCATCCATGTTGCACATGCACAGCACCTTCTGCTGGCGGACACCTTGGAGACTCCACCAGGTTTACCATCCATGTTGCACATGCACAGCACCTTCTGCTGGCGGACACCTTGGAGACTCCACCAGGCTTACCATCCATGTTGCACATGCACAGCACCTTCTGCTGGCGGACACCTTGGAGACCCCACCAGGCTTACCATCCATGTTGCACATGCACAGCACCTTCTGCTGGCGGACACCTTGGAGGCTCCACCAGGCTTACCATCCATGTTGCACATGCACAGCACCTTCTGCTGGCGGACACCTTGGAGGCTCCACCAGGCTTACCATCCATGTTGCACATGCACAGCACCTTCTGCTGGCGGACACCTTGGAGATTCCACCAGGCTTACCATCCATGTTGCACATACACAGCACCTTATGCTGGCGGACACCTTGGAGACTCCACCAGGCTCACCATCCATGTTGCACATGCACAGCACCGTCTGCTGACGGACACCTTAGAGACTCCACCAGGATTACCATCCATGTTGCACATGCACAGCACCTTCTGCTGGTGGACACCTTGGAGATTCCACCAGGCTTACCATCCATGTTGCACATGCACAGCACCTTCTGCTGGCGGACACCTTGGAGATTCCACCAGGCTTACCATCCATGTTGCACATGCACAGCACCTTCTGCTGGCGGACACCTTGGAGACTCCACCAGGCTTACCATCCATGTTGCACATGCACAGCACCGTCTGCTGACGGACACCTTCGAGACTCCACCAGGATTACCATCCATGTTGCACATGCACAGCACCTTCTGCTGGCGGACACCTTGGAGATTTCACCAGGCTTACCATCCAAAATTTGTTTTTTGTTAAAAAAAAGCTAAAAAATGCTAAAAACTGCAAACATGGGAAAACTCCGCTAAACGCTTATGCAAAAACGCTAAAAAACTCATGTTTTTTAATAAGACTTTACATTGCTAACATTACCAGCATTATCAAAACGTCCCGCATGTATGAGGGCTTAGGTTGAACTGGATAAACATACACTCACCGGCCACTTTGTTAGCTCCACCTCTTCAATTGCTTGGTAACACAAATTGCTAATCAGCCAATCACATGGCAGCAGCTCAATGCATTTAGGCCTCTAGATGTGGTGAAAACGATGAGCATAGGAATGGGGATAAAAGGGGATTTAAGTGACTTTGAACGTGACATCGTTGTTGGTGCCAGACGAGCTGAACTGAGTATTTCAGAACCTGCTGATCTACTGGGATTTTCCCACACAACCATCTCTAGGGGTTACAGAGAATGGTCCGAAAAAGAGAAAATATCCAGTGAGGGGCAGTTGTGTGGAGGAAAATGCTTTGTTGATGTCAGAGGCCAGAGGAGAATGGGCAGACTGGTTGGAGATGATAGAAAGGCAACAGTAACTCCAATAACCCCTCGTTACAACCAAGGTATGCAGAATACCATCTCTGAACACACAACACATCCAACCTTGAAGCAGATGGGCTACAGCAGCAGAAGACCACACTGGGTGCCACTCCTGTCAGCTAAGAACAGGAAACGAAGGCTACAATTCACACAAGAAAACCAAAATAGGACACTAGTATATTGGAAAAACGTTGCCTGGTCTGATGAGTCTGGATTTCGGCTGCAACATTCAGATGGTAAGGTCAGGATTTGGCAACATGAAAGTTGAGTGTAAATTGTTTGGCACTAAATTATTCTTTATTGACTTCCTTGTAGTTTTATTTATCTTTTCAAAGCCAATTGGTGCAGATTAAAGTTTATTGTTTAATATTATATTAGTGTACTATAAGTGTATCATTTACCAGGCCAAGCAATTTATATATTAATACAATCGTACTTTTTATGTTTACTTTAATTCCTGGCAGTTTGGCATTTTAATGCTTCATTGGGCTCAGCTGACCTGAACAATTATCTTAGCTAGACTTCCTTCTGGACATCTCCTGTTTCTTCGTCCTCCTTCGTACTCATTCGCTTGAATCCTCTTCTTCTCACGTTCCAAGTCCTTATTTCACCGCTAGCCTACAGGGCACTTCTACCCCCTTCCTGCTTACCGGGCACTTCTACCCCCTTCCTGCCTACAGGGCACTTCTAACCCCTTCCTGCCGACCGGACACTTCTACCCCCCTTCCTGCCCACCAGGCACTTCTACCCCCTTCCTGCCCACCGGGCACTTCTACCCCCTTCCTGCCCACCGGGCACTTCTACCCCCTTCCTGCCCACCGGGCACTTCTACCCCCTTCCTGCCCACCGGGCACTTCTACCCCCTTCCTGCCCACCTGGCACTTCTACCCCCTTCCTGTCTACAGGGCACTTCTACCCCCTTCCTGCCTACCTGGCACTTCTACCCCCTTCCTGCCTACCTGGCACTTCTACCCCCTTCCTGTCTACAGGGCACTTCTACCCCCTTCCTGCCTACCGGGCACTTCTACCCCCTTCCTGCCTACCTGGCACTTCTACCCCCTTCCTGCCTACCTGGCACTTCTACCCCCTTCCTGTCTACAGGGCACTTCTACCCCCTTCCTGCCTACAGGGCACTTCTACCCCCTTCCTGCCTACAGGGCACTTCTACCCCCTTCCTGCCCACCAGACACTTCTACCCCCCTTCCTGCCCACCGGGCACTTCTACCCCCTTCCTGCCTACCGGGCACTTCTACCCCCTTCCTGCCTACCGGGCACTTCTACCCCCTTCCTGCCTACAGGGCACTTCTACCCCCTTCCTGCCTACAGGGCACTTCTACCCCCTTCCTGCCTACCTGGCACTTCTACCCCCTTCCTGCCTATCTGGCACTTCTACCCCCTTCCTGTCTACAGGGCACTTCTACCCCCTTCCTGCCTACAGGGCACTTCTACCCCCTTCCTGCCTACCTGCACTTCTACCCCCTTCCTGCCCACCAGACACTTCTACCCCCTTCCTGCCTACAGGGCACTTCTACCCCCTTCCTGCCTACAGGGCACTTCTACCCCCTTCCTGCCTACAGGACACTTCTACCCCCTTCCTGCCTACCGGGCACTTCTACCCCCTTCCTGCCTACAGGGCACTTCTACCCCCTTCCTGCCTACCGGGCACTTCTACCCCCTTCCTGCCTACCGGGCATCTATACCCCCTTCCTGCCTACAGGACACTTCTACCCTCTTCCTGCCTACAGGGCACTTCTACCCCCTTCCTGCCCACCGGACACTTCTACCCCCTTCCTGCCCACCGGACACTTCTACCTCCTTCCTGCCCACCGGACACTTCTACCCCCTTCCTGCCTACCGGGCACTTCTACCCCCTTCCTGCCCAGACCAATTTCCAGCTTTCAGCGCTGCCACACTTTGAATGACAATTGCGCGGTCATGCAACACTGTACCCATATGACATTTTAATGATTTTTTTGTAACAGATAGAGCTTTATTTTGGTGGTATTTAATCACCTCTGGGGTTTTTTATTTTTTTCTTAAACAAACCAAAAACCACTGAAAATTTTGAAAAAAAATGTTTTTTCTTAGTTTTTGTTATAAAATTTTGTAAATAAGTGATTTTTCTCCTTCACTGATGTGCGCTAATGAGGCTGCAGTGATGGGCACTGATAGGCTGCACTGATGAGGAGGCACTGGTAGGTGACACTGATGGGCATTGACAGGCATCACTGATGGGCACTGATAGGCTGCACTGATGGGCACTGATGAGGAGGAACTGGTAGGTGACACTGATGGGCATTGACAGGCATCACTGATGGGCACTGATAGGCTGCACTGACAGGCACTGATAGGTGGCACTGAAAGGCAACTCAGATGGGCACTGATATGTGGCATTGATGTGCACTGGTAGGCACTGATATGTGGCATTGATGTGCACTGGTAGGCACTGATATGTGGCATTGATGTGCACTGGTAGGCACTGATATGTGGCATTGATGTGTACTGGTAGGCACTGATATGTGGCATTGATGTGCACTGGTAGGCACTGATATGTGGCATTGATGTGGCACTGATGGGCACTGGCACGAGGCACTGATGAGCACTGACATAAGGCACTGATGGACACTGACAGGTGGCACTGCTGGGGCTACACTGATCATCAGGACACACTGATCATCAGTGCCCTGATGATCAGTGTAGATGTCCCCTCCACGGAATGCCTATTACCGGCTCTCCTCTCCTCTGTCAGCGTGACAGCTCGAGAGGAGAGAAATGCCGATAACCGGCATTTCCCTGTTTACATGTGATCAGCTGTGATTGGACACAGCTGATCACATGACCGAGCTGACATCTTCGGCTCTTTCCATGATCGGTGATCTGAGGGACACAGTGAACCACCAATTGCCACACTGCGTGCTCCCTGAGCCGCGCATGCGCGGTGAGACTGGGAGGACGTCATATGACATCCTCCCAGAACGAGAGAACCACCTTGCGCCCGTCGTATTACTATATGGCGGGCGGGAGGCGGTTAAAGGCAGATTTATCTTTATTATCAATGTTAACAGTACAAAACATGAGAAATAATAATCACATGGACAAATACGTGGATAGATAAGCATCATAGGCATGTCGATAGTCCATGCGGATGAATGAAAATGAGTCTAAACAACAACAAAATGGAAGCGTTTCAATAATACATATTACGGAAGTATAGAGAAAAAGAAAAAAGAACATAGGTTCACGGGGAGCATCCCCAGACCAAATACATGTAACAAAGTGTGGTAACTCCGTGTAACCAAAGTATAAACCCAAACAGAAAAAAAAGAAGAAAAGAGTCTACGGGGAAGAGAAAAAAGACAAAAGAGAAGTCAGTTGTAAAGATAGTGAGGGAGAAGAGGGGAGAGGGCTGGGGGACAGACACGGCAGAAAGTGGAGTCAAGGCGGCCCCACACCAGTATACCGTCAGAGTGACCCTGCCGCTCACACCCGGTACGGGCCGCGGGGCCAAACCGGCGAACATGCCAAAATGAGAATGCATCGGGGGAGCAAGGCTCAACTCCTCTTGGACACGACAGGGGAACACATATCTCGGAGAGTTGAAGAGGAGGAGAATATTTTTATCATAGGTATCATTGCCAAATGGAAGCATTTCCTCTATACGCAAGGTATCATTAAGCACAGAAACCCACATCGGCAGGGGTGGGGGGGTGGCCGTTTTCCAAAAGAAGAGGTATCAATTGGCGGGCCGCGGTTAGAAAACGAAACAGACTTTTCTTCTGCGCAGCCATCGAGCCCGGTAATACCCCATGAGAGGAGAGCAGTGTCCAGCAAAGGGTCCAAGGACTCAACATAGATCGTGTCATATACAGCAAAGACCTGTCACCAGAAGGTTGTATTAGGTCACAATCCCACCAAATATGGAGTTGTGTACCAACAGCTTTAGTACTGCGCCAGCAGAGATTAGTTGTAGAAGGAAATATTTTGTGTAGGGAGAGGGGGTCCCGGTACCATCGAGCAAGGAGATTAAAGTTCTTCTCTTTGGAATAGCAAGAAATGGCCGATTTATGAGTGAAGTGGAATGACGTGGACCAGTCCGCATCCGATATGTCTTTACCTATGTCCCGAGCCCGCGCCTTTGTGTAGGGAGGGAGTTCGGAATGAAGAGCATCGTGTAATACTTTATAAAGGGAGGCTAGGACATGGCTCGGCAGTTCAGAGAGGGAGCACAACCGCTCAAACTCAGTGAGTGGACGGTGTGTGTAGGAGGAGGAGTATAAATGTTTGGAAAATGAGGATAGATGTAAAGTGGTCAACCAATCCTTAGGCCCACCCTGAAGGAGCAGGAGACCCAATTGATGGAAAATAAAGTTTTGGGCTATGGGCCAGGAAGCACATAAAGGGACCAATAATAGAAGAGCCCAACCCCTGAGGAAGAGCGGGGTTATCAAATAGGGATGATAAGGGAGAGGGATCAGAAGATAAGAGAGCAATAATGCCCCATTGGTACCACAAGCGCAGTACAGCCACAGTCAGTGGGGACAAGTTGGGAAAACGCAGAAGGTCCTGGCTATAACCCCATGGTAAAGCCCGAAGATCAACCTGAGCCAAATCTTCTTCTATCATACAAGAGGCTTTATGGAAAGGTCTGGGAAACCAATCAAGAATCCGGGCTAGTAACTTGGCTCTATAATAAAGGTCGAAGTCTGGTAATCCCACTCCGCCCCGGAGTTTTGGGTAAGTAAGTAACCTATATTTTAACCTTGAGAACCCTTGGTGTTAAATAAATCTAATCAAAAGGGAGAGTAGAGAGAAGAAGAAACTCTTAGGGACAGAAATTGGCACAGTCTGAAAAACGTAGAGTAACTTAAATAAGGTATCCATCTTGAGGGTGTTGATGCGGCCAAACCAGGGCAGAGCAGAAGCACCCCATGAAGCCAGATCTTTTTGGATATGTGAAAGCAAGGGTAAGTAATTAAGGGAATATAGAGCAGTAAGATCGGCAGAAATCATGATCCCCAGGTACGTAGTAGCCTTTGGGCGCCATTCAAAAGCGAAATTAGAGCGTAAGTTCACCTCCACATGGGCAGGTAAAGATATATTTAAGGCCTCCATTTTAGAGATATTAAGTTTGAAGTTACTAAATAAACCAAATCTGCGGAATTCGTGGAAAAGACTGAGGAGTGGCTGACGTAAACTAGAAGGTCATCTGCGTATAAGCATAGTTTGTGATGTGCGGAGAGAGTGCGGATGCCCAAGATTTAGTCATTAGCTCGTATGGCTCTCGCTAGATGTTCCATTACTAAGACAAAGAGAAGGGGTGAGAGGGGCCAACCCTGCCTAGTCCCATTCGATATGGTGAAGGGCGAAGAGACTGTACCATTCACTAGGACAGATGCCGAAGGACGAGAATAGAGGGACATAATCCGTGCGAGGAACCGCAAACCCAAACCTATCTGTTCCAGGGTGAGATGTAGAATGCACCAATCAACGTGGTCAAACGCTTTCTCAGTGTCAAATGAAAGGAGGCAAGCCTTTAAACCATGCTGCTTGATATAAGAGATAAGATGGATTGTTTAAGAAGTATTATCTCTAGCTTCAGGACCGGGGATAAAACCGAATGAATTGGGCATAAAATGTGCTCTGGACGTCATCTAAGTCACAACAATAGAAGAACACAGTCTGCTGAACATAATACTACACAAACATTAGATGTTGCCATGGTTTAATTGCACGTAACATGTAAACATTCACAGTGCAGGGAGGAAAAAGTATATGAGGCCCTAGCTTAATGACTTCTCCCAGAGCTAATTGGAGCCAGGAGTGAGCCAACCTTGACTCCAATCAGTGTGATGATATTGGATGTGTTGCTGACAGCTGTCCTGCCCTTAAAAAACACACACCTGTTTTGGGTTTACTGGTTTCAAGAAGCACTGTCTGATGTGAACCATGCCTCGCAGAAAAGAGCTCTCAGAAGACCTACGATCAAGAATTGTTGACTTGCATGAAGCTGGAAAGGGTTACAAAAGTATCTCCAAAAGCCTTGATGTCCATGTGTCCACGGTAAGACAGACTGTCTACAAATGGAGAAAGTTTAGCACTGTTGCTACTCTCCCTAGGCGTGGTCGTCCTGTAAAAATGACTGCAAGAGCACAGCGCAGAATGCTGCATGAGGTAAAGAAGAATCCCAGAGTGTCAGCTAAAGACCTACAGAAATCTCTGGCACATGCTAACATTTTTGTTGACACATCTACAATAAGGAAAACATTAAACAAGAATGGAGTACATGGGAGGACACCACGGAGGAAGCCATTGCTGTCCAAAAAGAAGATTGCAGCACGTTTGAAGTTTGCAAAAGAGCACCTGGATGTTCCACAGCACTACTGGCAGAATATACTGTGGACAGATGAAACCAAGATTGAGTTGTTTGGGAAGAACACACAACACTATGTGTGGAGAAAAAAAGGCACAGCACACCAACATCAAAACCTCATCCCCACTGTAAAACATGGCGGAGGGAGCATCATGGTTTGGGGCCGCTTTGCTGCCTCAGGGCCTGGACAGATTGTTGTCATTGATGGGAAAATGAATTCCAGAGTTTATCAAGACATTTTGCAGGAAAACGTACGACCATCTGTCCGCCAACTGAAGCTCCGCAGAGGATGGGTGATGCAACAGGACAATGACCCAAAGCATACAAGTCATTCAACAAAACAATGGCTGCAACAGCACAGAATACGCCTTCTGGAGTGGCACCGTCAGAGTCCTGACCTCAACCCCATTGAAATGCTGTGGCATGACCTTAAGGGAGCGATTCACACCAGACATCCCAAGAATATTGCTACACTGAAACAGTTTTGTGAAGAGGAGTGGTCCAAAATGACTCCAGATCGTTGTGCAGGTCTGATCTGCAACTACAGGAAACGTTTGGTTGAGGTTATTGCTGCCAAAGGAGGGTCAACCAGTTATTAAGTCCAAAGGTTCACATACTTTTTCCTCCCTGCACTGTGAATGTTTACATGTTATGTGCAATTAAACCATGGCAACATCTAATGTTTGTGTAGTATTATGTTCAGCAGACTGTGTTCTTCTATGGTTGTGACTTAGATGACGTTCAGAGCACATTTTATGCCCAACTCATGCAAAACTCCACGTAATCCCAAGGGGTTCACATACTTTTTCTTGCAACTGTAGTCGAGAAAGGCTCCTCTAGGTCCAATGCATTCTGGGCACCTAGACCAGGCAATGCCATCTCCGTAATATATTGTGACATAGCTGGAAGGGAAGAAAAAAAAGGAGCATCAGGAGTCACCGAGGATATATTGTAAAGTTGAGAATAAAAACGCGGAAGAAATTCCTTTATTATGGTAGAGTTTAGTATTGTTAGGCGCCTTGATATGCTGGATCAGACGACGAAACGAACGGGGGTGGAGTACACGTGTCAGGTGCCGGCCACATTTATTAGTTAGGGAGTAATGAGTGTTGCTTGCTCTGTCTCGTGCAACAAGGGAGGAAGAATGTAAAAGTTGGAGTAAGTCTATACGAGCGTTAGATAAGTCCACTGCGAGCGTCGGGTCCAACGTACATTTGTGAGAAGATTCCAGGTGCGCAATGAGTGAAAATAATCGAAGCATTTCCATCATTCGAGTCGTTTTTAAATGAGAACCGTGTTTAATAAGAACCCTTCTAAGGACACATTTGAGGGTCTCCCATTGAGTAAGAGGGCCAGTAGTGTCCAAGGTGTGATCAAGAACAAAATTCTGAATAGTCTGCATGACCTCTGCGACACATACAGAATCTTTGAGCAGGGTGTCGTTCAAGCGCCACGAAAAGTGACGCAAGGATGATGGTCGGTCCTGAATCGTAAGATGGATTGGGGCGTGGTTCGACCATAAAAAATGACAAAGAGGAGTCGAACAATCAAGAAAAGACTGCAAAACAAAAAAATAGTCTATACGACTGTATGACGCATGAGTTGCAGAGTAAAAACTATAATCTTGGATGCCCCAAACGTCCACTAAATGTAATTCATGCAAACGCAACTTAATGTGAGATAAGACCGATGAGGAGAGGGATGATTTACCCAAAGAGGTGTCCAGGTCTGGAGAGAGAGCCATATTGACGTCCCCTCCTACAACAAAACAGAGACCCCCAAAATCAGACAGCTTAGAGAGGACCAACGCAAGAAATGGAACCTGATCTTGATTGGGAGCGTAAACGTTCGCTACGGTAAAAACTAAATCTTGGAATTTCAATTTGAGGAAAAGGTAGTGACCAGCTGGATCAATTAGTGAGTCCAAGACCTCCAGGCTGAAGGTATGATGAAAGGCCAATGACACCCCCCTAGATCTGGCCTGCGGATTAATACTATGATACCACTCAGTATAGTAACGATTGCGGAGGACAGGGACACCATTGGAGAGAGAAAATGAGTCTCCTGAAGGAGCAAAATCTGTGATCCATGTTTATGGAAATGATAGAGCATCTGGCTCCGCTTCTCCGGAGTGTTAAAGCCCCTACAATTAATAGAAGAAATTTTTATCTCATATTTGTCTGTGGTGGAACAAAAAGAGGAAAAGCATGTCACTGACAGCGCTCCGCCAAGCCCCCCTGACCCTCCAGGAGAGAAGAAAAAAAAAAAAGGGAAAGGGGAGAAAAAAGTAAGTGGAAGAAACTAATGGACAGATGAAATGTCCAAATAACATACAGTGTGGCTGTCAGGAATGGACTTGCCAATATTGGTGGGACTCACCTGCCTTGTGGGCTGCAGTACCAGGGCTGGCCAGCGGGTGCTCCCAGCAATCAGAGACTCACCCCTGCAATCAGCCAAACACCTGAAGCTGATTGCAGGGGTTGTATTTAAGGAATGGCCGGACCCACAGTCAGGGCCTTGGTGTGTGTTTTTCCATGGGCCCCTGTACCTTGTATCCTGTATTCCTGTTCCTGTCTGACTTGTTGCCGACACTGCCTGATCCTGACCTCTGCTGACTTCTCCTGCTTGATCCCTGGCTTGTGACCCTGACCATTCTCTGCCTGACCCTCTGTACCGCGCTGCCTGTGAGTTACTGAACCCAGCTTGTGACCCCGACCACTCTCCCGCCTGTTCCTGGTACTCCGTTTGCCCGTTTGCTACTGACCCGGCTTGCCTGACTACTCTTTGTATTGTATGTATTGTTATCGGTGGGTGGTTTGGTTTGGTTTGTTTGCACTGTGTTTAGGTTTAGTTTTGCACTGCGTTTTGTATTGTTAGTCTTAATAAATTGTATTGTTTATACCATATCTGAAGCCTGCGTTTCCCTGTGTCAGTCCACACCCCTCTGGTCATACTGGGAGCCCTGACAGTGGCACTATGCAGTACACTGAAGGCCTAGGTGGGGGTCATCAGAGGTGCATGTATCTGACCCTGACCCAGGCCTCCCACAGGCAAATGATAACCTTGAGGGAGGTCACCCATTGAGAGAATGACCCCCCTCTACAAAACTTGCTCAGTAAACCCCTCAAACAGGCATGAAAAAATAGGCCCCCTTCCCCAAAAATAAATGTAACATGGCAAGAACAGGGCATGAATGAATCAAACAGGAAGAAGGCCCAAAGCCCCTGAGCTTATGGTCGAAGGTGTCCTCGCACACCACAACAAACGTCAGAGGCGGCACCCAGGGATTAGCCTTCAGCCACAGTCCCAGGGTATAAAAGAAAACAGGCACAAATATAATTTACAGATCAAACGAGAATGACCAACAGAGTACAAAGTTCAGAATCAAATCTATTGAAAATCTGAATTATTTTGTAACCTCCAAATCTATAGAAAAAACGAGAAGGGGAGAGAAGCCTACCAATTTACGAGAGAAGGAGATCAGCCCTCTGGGATCTTCTAGGAGGAGGATCTGAAACGTTTCTTCTTCTTTCGATCGGACCGCTGCCATGATGAGGGAAATGGAAGGCCTGGAGTTGGGTGCTGGAAGGGCCAGTTTGGGAGGGACACCTGAGGTACTTCGAACACACTGAGAAATGTGGGCAGGTCCCCGAGAGTGTGGAATTGTGCGGATTTGCCATTCTGCGAGGTGTGGAGTTGAAACGGAAACCACCACTGGTAGCGAATATGCCTCTCTTGCAACATCAGGGTGAGAGGATGCAGGGCCCTGCGCATGGCCACAGTCTGGCATGAAAGGTTGGGGAGGATCATCACCGGCACTTCGTTGAATAGAATGGTGTCTTGCATGCTGGCTACACGCATAATGGCATCCTTGATCTTGAAGTAGTGGAACCTGCAGAGTGTACCACGGACAAAAGATGGATCAGGGCTTCTGGGGCCCATCGTGCGATGTACGTGGTTCAACTCAATATAGGTGTCTTTAGGTTGCTGGAGCAGTTGATTGAAGATGGTGGTAAGCACTGTGGCAAAATTTTTAGGTTCAACAGATTCTGGTATGCCCCTGATCAGGATATTATTACGGCGGTTCCTGTTCTCAATGTCATCTTGCTGATACATGAACTGTTGTATTAAAACCGTATGAGAATTAAGGGTTTCTTCGTGGGATTGTAAGGCGTTACTCAGGCCGTCAGCGGTATTTTCAATTTCAATCAGTGGAGACGTGTTCTCTGGAGTGACCGATCACGTTTCTCTGTCCAGCAATCCGATGGACGTGTCTGGGTTTGGCGGTTGTCAGAAGAACGGTACTTTCCTGACTGCATTGTGCCAAGTGTAAAGTTTGGTGGAGGGGGGATTATGGTGTGGGGTTGTTTTTCAGGGGTTGGGCTTGGACCCCTAGTTCCAGTTAAGGGAACTCTTAAGGTGACATTTTGGACAATTTCCTACTCCCAACGTTGTGGGAAGAGTTTGGGGAGGGCCCCTTCCTGTACCAACATGACTGCGCAGCAGTGCACAAAGCCTAAAAATGGGCAGAGTTTACAAGATTGCCCCCCTCCCCCATAGACTTAAATGGGATTCTCATCTAAATACTCTTCTCAAAATTCCTATCAAGATTTGCTGAACTGTTAACAAAATTAAACCTGGTCAGATCCCCCCATGAGAAACGTCTTGAAAAAGATGGACTTTATCCAAGGCAACCTCATCTTATATTGGTAAAGGTTGGCTTTAAAAGAAAAAAAAACAACAACTTTGTTTTAGAACGGCTTTTGTCATATCCTTGAAACATGTTTCTCCTCGTTATCTATCATCTTGAAAATCATGGCAGAAAAGATGCAGAGGTCCAAATTCCTAACAGAAGAGACAGGACAGTGCTTTCGAAATGTAGACGTCACTTCCATTCTTAAAACGTTATTCATGCGGACACTGAATGCTGCCAGTCTATGCCTAGGAGCCGCTCCTTGATGCGTTTCACCTTCCTTGGCTTAATGAAGCAGAGGAGGGTGACATGACTCAGAGGGTGGTGGTTACCAGGTGGGACTGAAGGCATGAAGTGCACATACATAAAACTTGATGAATTGAAGTGGCAGAACTGGATTGTTGTTTCAAAGTATTATGTGGAGTTCATAGGAAGGGCTCCTGTAGTCAGTAACCTGTTGTCCACAGCCGAGGGGAATGGTGGATATTGGAGCGGTGGGACTTCCTTGGTTTCTTTTTGAAGTCTTTAGAGAGAACCTTTGCTTTGCCAATGCTGTGCAAACCAGCCAGTTTACACTAATGGCAAACCCTCACCCCTAAACCGGTTTGCAAAGCTCCTGACAGCCCTGCCTGATTGATGAGATGATGGGACCAAAATACAACCTGAGCCACTTCCTTTAGAAATTATTCCAGGGATACTAAGAAGAGGGACCGGGTGGTGCTGGCAATCAAGCTAAGAGAGTCCAGGCAGTTGTAAAATCAGATACAAGAGAGAAGCAGCCTTTGGAACAACATTTGGTCCTCTAAGTTCTACCTAAAGCCTTTTGGAACTACCAAACCTAATGCTGAAATTAAGATTGCGATTTGACCACCCAAATCCATAAAATTTGCTCCAATTTGAACGTCATCCAAAGTTCAGAATCAAATCTATTGAAAATCTGAATTATTTTGTAACTAGAGATGAGCGAATCGAAGTAGGCGAAGTGGAATTCGTTTCGAATATTAGGAAAATTTCGATTTGCGCCGAATCGGAAAATTAGCATACTTCGGATGCGCGAATCGAAATTTTTCCTAAAATGGTCGGCGACATGTGCGGCGACGGAGCGGGGATGTCTGGGAAGGCGCGCAGACAAGGCGCGCTGACCCATAATGCATTCATTCATGACATGTGATCGCATTAGCCAATCAGCAGCCAGCCAGCCAGCACTGTGTAATGGTCGAGCTATAAATGGTGGCCATTTTAGAATTCTCCATTTGCCTCCAGTCATTCAAGAGAGGCAGACCTGGCTGTATTGAGGGAGAGAGTTAGGGCCACAGAACCGTTACTTAGGGCCACAGAACCGTTACTTAGGGCCACAGAAACGTTACTTAGGGCCACAGAATCGTTACTTAGGGCCACAGAAACGTTACTTAGGGTCACAGAATCGTTACTTAGGGCCACAGAAACGTTACTTAGGGCCACAGAAACGTTACTTAGGGCCACAGAACCGTTACTTAGGGACACAGAAACATTACTTAGGGACACAGAATTGTTACTCAGGGACAGACACTGAATTGTTACTCAGGGACAGACACAGAATTGTTACTCAGGGACAGACACAGAATTGTTACTCAGGGACACAGAATTGTTACTGAGGGACACAGAATTGTTACTGAGGGACACAGAATTGTTACTCAGGGACAGACACAGAATTGTTACTGAGGGACAGACACAGAATTGTTACTCAGGGACAGACACAGAATTGTTACTCAGGGACAGACACAGAATTGTTACTCAGGGACAGACACAGAATTGTTACTGAGGGACACAGAATTGTTACTGAGGGACACAGAATTGTTACTGAGGGACACAGAATTGTTACTCAGGGACAGACACAGAATTGTTACTGAGGGACACAGAATTGTTACTCAGGGACACAGAATTGTTACTGAGGGACACAGAATTGTTACTCAGGGACACAGAATTGTTACTCAGGGACACAGAATTGTTACTCAGGGACAGACACGGAATTGTTACTGAGGGACACAGAATTGTTACTGAGGGACACAGAATTGTTACTCAGGGACAGACACAGAATTGTTACTCAGGGACAGACACAGAATTGTTACTGAGGGACACAGAAATGTTACTGAGGGACACAGAATTGTTACTCAGGGAAACAGAACTGTTACTCAGGGACACAGGACTGTTACTCAGGGACACAGAACTGTTACTCAGGGACAGACACAGAATTGTTACTGAGGGACACAGAACTGTTACTCAGGGACACAGAACTGTTACTCAGGGACACAGAACTGTTACTCAGGGACAGACACAGAATTGTTACTGAGGGACACAGAATTGTTAGTGAGGGACACAGAATTGTTACTCAGGGACAGACACAGAATTGTTACTCAGGGACAGACACAGAATTGTTACTGAGGGACACAGAATTGTTACTGAGGGACACAGAATTGTTACTGAGGGAAACAGAATTGTTACTGAGGGACACAGAATTGTTACTCAGGGACAGACACAGAATTGTTACTCAGGGACACAGAATTGTTACTCAGGGACACATAATCGTTGAATTAAAGAGTATGTCAGACAACATGCAGAGGTCAGGTCTGAAGTTTATGCATCAGAGATAATCTGAAGAACATGCATTGGAGCTCCTATGAGGTCTGAATTGCAAACATCGGGGCTGTTTCGAAGTGTATGTGTTAGGACTGATCTGTGTTTGCATTGAGGCTGACCCGAGGTCTGAAGTGCATGAATTGGTGTTGATCTCAGGTCTGAAGTGCATACACTGAGGAAGATCTGAGGTCTGGTTTTTATGCGTTGGGGCTGGTCCGAGGTCTGAAGTGCATACACTGAGGAAGATCTGAGGTCTGCTGTTTATGCATTGGGGCTGGTCCGAAGTCTGAAGTGCATACACTGAGGAAGATCTGAGGTTGGATGTTTGTGCGTTGGGGCTGGTCCGAGGTCTGAAGTGCCTACACTGAGGAAGATGAGGTCTTGTGTTTATGCGTTGGGGCTGGTCCGAGGTCTGAAGTGCATACACTGAGGAAGATGAGGTCTGATGTTTATGCGTTGGGGCTGGTCCGAGGTCTGAAGTGCATACACTGAGGAAGATCTGAGGTCGGATGTTTATGCGTTGGTGCTGGTCTGAAGTCTGAAGTGCATACACTGAGGAAGATCTGAGGTCTGATGTTTATGCATTAGGGGTGGTCTGAGGTCTGAAGTGCATACACTGAGGAAGATCGGAGGTCTGATGTTTATGCATTGAGGCTGGTCTGAAGTCTGAAGTGCATAGACTGAGAAAGATCTGAGGTCTGATGTTTATGCGTTGGGGCTGGTCCGAGGTCTGAAGTGCATACACTGAGGAAGATCTGAGGTCTGATGTTTATGCGTTGGGGCTGGTCCGAGGTCTGAAGTGCATACACTGAGGAAGATCTGAGGTCTGATGTTTATGCGTTGAGGCTGGTCTGAGGTCTGAAGTGCATACACTGAGAAAGATCTGAGGTCTGATGTTTATGCGTTGAGGCTGGTCTGAGGTCTGAAGTGCATACACTGAGAAAGATCTGAGGTCTGATGTTTATGCGTTGGGGCTGGTCCGAGGTCTGAAGTGCATACACTGAGGAAGATCTTAGGTCTGGTGCTTATGCGTTAGGGGTGGTCTGAGGTCTGAAGTGCATACACTGAGGAAGATCTGAGTTCTGATGTTCATGCGCTGAGGCTGGTCCAAGGTCTGAAGTGCATACACTGAGGAAGATCTGAGTTCTGTTGTTCATGCGCTGAGGCTGGTCCGAGGTCTGAAGTGCATACACTGAGGAAGATCTGAGGTCTGGTGTTCATGCGTTGGGGCTGGTCCAAAGTCTGAAGTGCATACACTGAGGAAGATCTGAGGTCTGGTGTTTATGCGTTGGGGCTGGTCCAAGGTCTGAAGTGCATACACTGAGGAAGATCTGAGGTCTGATGTTTATGCGTTGAGGCTGGTCCGAGGTCTGAAGTGCATACACTGAGGAAGATCTGAGTTCTGATGTTTATGCGTTGGGGCTGGTCCGAGGTCTGAAGTGCATACACTGAGGAAGATCTGAGGTCTGATGTTTATGCGTTGGGGCTGGTCCGAGGTCTGAAGTGCATACACTGAGGAAGATCTGAGGTCGGATGTTTATGCGTTGGGGCTGGTCCGAGGTCTGAAGTGCATACACTGAGGAAGATCTGAGGTCTGGTGTTTGTGCGTTGGGGCTGGTCCGAGGTCTGAAGTGCATACACTGAGGAAGATCTGAGTTCTGATGTTTATGCGTTGGGGCTGGTCCGAGGTCTGAAGTGCATACACTGAGGAAGATCTGAGTTCTGATGTTTATGCGTTGGGGCTGGTCCGAGGTCTGAAGTGCATACACTGAGGAAGATCTGAGGTCGGATGTTTATGCGTTGGGGCTGGTCCGAGGTCTGAAGTGCATACACTGAGGAAGATCTGAGTTCTGATGTTTATGCGTTGGGGCTGGTCCGAGGTCTGAAGTGCATACACTGAGGAAGATCTGAGGTCGGATCTTTATGCGTTGGGGCTGGTCCGAGGTCTGAAGTGTATACATTGGGGCTAGTCTGAGATCTGATTTTTATGCATCGGGGATAATCTAAAGTGCATGTATTGGAGCTACTCTGAGGTGTGAAGTGCATACATTTGGGCCAATCTGAAGACCATGCATTGGGGATGATCTGAGGTCTTAAAGGATAGGTTCACCTTTTAACCTCCCAGGCAGTCTGAGTATTTTTGAATGTCAAGGCGGTGCATTGTTTTGCATGGAAATTTGTTGTTTTATATTGTAGGCCTGTAATTCTTAGGAATAACTCACCTAAATCTGTTGCTGACTTTTTCTCGGTTGGTGGGATGTAGCCCACGAAGTGACAACCAGTCAGGCGTTCCAGGTTGACAACGCCAACAGAACGGCAACCTCTATTCACAGCCATTGATGGTATTTGGTGATTCACAAAGATACGTTCGGCAATTTTCCAAATGAAGTCAGTATTAATTATAGGCTTGTCAGTCTTTTTTTTAGCAGAATGTAGGCATTCGACAAGCATTGCTCAAGATGATGCCTGAAGATCTTCTTGTAGCACTTCTTTTGCTGTTTCCTCATTGCTGGGTAGAATGTCATTGCTGGGTCGGCTCTGTCGACACCTCCCATGGTGCAATTGTAGTCTATCACTACTTGTGGCTTCCCCACCACTCCCTGAAGTATTATTAGGCCCAGAAATTTCCAAATGTCATCTTTGGTCACTGCTTCCCACTTTCTGCTTCTTGGAAACTTCCAATGCAGAGTAGCCAATTGTTACTCTTGGTACCGGTTTGTCTCTGTAACTATTTTTTCAATAAGCTCATCGGTCAGAAATAATTGTAAGTATGCCAAGGGGTTGTCGTGTTCAATGTCTACTTTCATACCAGATGCTCCAATAAATGGGAATCTTGGGGGGGCGTTCCCTGATCCGTACCACAGTCAATAGAGCACCAAGGTCACACATCAGTGAGCTCAGTCGCAGAATGGTCGCCACTTTCAGTGTCTGATGATGAATTTCCCCCACGAATCATTATCGCTCAATTCTGCAAGTGGTTCTAATTCACTGTCTCTATTCTCTAGCCGGTCTAAAACCGCGTCTGACCTAAAGAGACGCTTTTTGGACGCCATGGACGTTTCTCAGTTTACAGGCAGAATGAACAGTACAGGCAGGGCGCCGGACAAAGCACTCGGGCCAAAATTGAGGGGAAATGGTTTGATACAGTAATGGAATCCTAACAGATTACAATGTATTGTGTGTATGTCATGTTTTTACTTTTTTTTGAATCTCCCATTGGTTCCACCCCCCTTGCATCATGATGCGCACAGGGAAGGGAACCCGGAAGACGGATGCCGGAATTGGCCGGAAAACATGGCTGGAGTACACAGTGGAAGGACATCAGGGGATTGCAGGATGAGGTAAGGATCGGGGGGATGGCAGGACGAGGTAAGGATCGAGGGGATGGCAGGACGAGGTAAGGATCGGGGGGAATCGCAGGACGAGGTAAGGATCGGGGGGAATCGCAGGACGAGGTAAGGATCGGGGGGAATCGCAGGACGAGGTAAGGATCGGGGGGAATCGCAGGACGAGGTAAGGATCGGGGGGAATCGCAGGACGAGGTAAGGATCGGGGGGAATCGCAGGACGAGGTAAGGATCGGGGGGATCGCAGGACAAGGCAAGGATCAGGGGATTGGGGGATGGCAGGACAAGGTAAGGATCGGGGGATGGCAGGACGAGGCAAGGATCGGCGGATGGCAGGACGAGGCAAGGATCGGCGGATGGCAGGACGAGGCAAGGATCGGGGGATGGCAGGACGAGGTAAGGATCGGGGGGATCGCAGGACAAGGCAAGGATCAGGGGATCGGGGGATGGCAGGACAAGGTAAGGATCGGGGGATGGCAGGACAAGGCAAGGATCAGGGGATGGCAGGACGAGGTAAGGATCGGGGGATCGGCGGATGGCAGGATGAGGCAAGGATCGGGGGATGGCAGGACGATGCAAGGATCGGGGGATGGCAGGACGAGGCAAGGATCGGCGGATGGCAGGACGAGGCAAGGATCGGCGGATGGCAGGACGAGGCAAGGATCGGCGGATGGCAGGACGAGGCAAGGATCGGCGGATGGCAGGACGAGGCAAGGATCGGCGGATGGCAGGACGAGGCAAGGATCGGCGGATGGCAGGACAAGGTAAGGATCGGGGGATCCCAGGACAAGGTAAAGATCCGGAGATCCCAGGACAAGGTAAGGATCGGTGGATGGCAGGTAAAGGATTGCAGTGTTATCCCGAGTGTAGCTCGGGGGGGGGTTACTGCTTTTGGCACTGAAAATTAACCCCAAGCCACACTCAGGATTTCCGCCAGGGAGGTCAACAAAAATTTTTTTTACAGGTAAAAAAAAATTTAATTTATTATTTTTTGCAGCAGCGATCAGCAGATCACTGGTGCCATGCGGGACTCCCCCTGACTGGTCACGGTATCTGCGCTCATACATCCCGTACCAGCATGCAGATGCTACTGAAGGAAGGTTCAATGAACAGTAAGGGTCCATGTACACTGCGGCTGATGAACTGACGTTCAGCAGCCCCTGAACTCTCCCTAATGTTCTCCTATGAGTCCATGTACACGTCCTCCTTTACAGGCAGTTGAGTTTAGTCGTTTTTTTTTAATGCCCCAAACATGCGTTCAGGAGTGGATTTTATCGGTGTTTCAAACGCGTGTAAACTGACGTTTTTTATCCTACGTTTTCCAGCAGTTTCCATCGTTCAGAAGTGTTTTCCAAACGGCCCGTGTCCATGGAGCCCTTATTGTGGAGAAGAATGCTGACCTCAGTTATAATAAACCCAGATAACTGGTCACAAGAGAGCCTTCCACTACCACCACCCTCCATACACCAGCCATCCCCCCCCTCCCAAGAGAGCCTTCCACTACCACCACCCTCCATCCACCAGCCATCCCCCCCCTCCCAAGAGAGCCTTCCACTACCACCACCCTCCATACACCAGCCATCCCCCCCCTCCCAAGAGAGCCTTCCACTACCACCACCCTCCATCCACCAGCCATCCCCCCCCTCCCAAGAGAGCCTTCCACTACCACCACCCTCCATCCACCAGCCATCCCCCCCTCCCCAGCTAGAGAAGGAAAGACACTCACCTTCACAGCTCCAGCTATCCCCTGGAATGAGAGTCAGGCTCTGCATACACCATCAATCAAGGACCACACAGCCTCTCTTGGATCCCACCAGGTCCCCATGCCGCATGTGTCCCTTCTTCTGTCTCTTCTTCCAGGGGCAGTGCTGCCCCCCTGAAAAATGCCACCCTAGGCAAATGCCTTGTTTGTCTTGTGGTAAATACACCCCTGATTCCCACTCTGAGAGAATTAAAAAAAAAAAAAAAAAACAGGAAATCACATTGTATGATTTGTAAAGAATGTATTTTTCTCGCATGGCTGAACAGAAGTATTTGAACACCTAAGAAACAGCAAGAATTCTGGCTCTCAAAGACCTGTTACTGTGCCTTTAAAAAGTCCACCTCTACTCCACTCATTCATCTAACTTAGTAGCACCTGTCTGAGCTCTTTAAAGACACCTGTCCACCCCACAGTCAGTCAGACGCCAACTACTACCATGGGCAAGACCAAAGAGCTGTCAAAAGACACCAGAGAAAAAATTGTGGACCTCCACAAGGCTGGAAAGGGCTACGGGGCAATTGCCAAGCAGCTTGGTGAAAATAGATCAACTGTTGGAGCAATTGTTAGAAAATGGAAGAGGCTAAAGACGACTGTCAGTCTCCCTCGGACTGGGGCTCCATGCAAGATGTCACCTCGTGGGGTATCACTGATGAGAAGAAAGGTGAGGAATCAGCCCAGAACTACAAGGGAGGAGCTGGTCAATGACATGAAGAGAGCTGGGACCACAGTTTCACAGGTCACTGTCGGTAGAACACTACGCCGTCTTGGTTTCAAATCATGCATTGCACGGAAGGTTCCCCTGCTCAAGTCATCACATGTCCAGGCCCGTCTGAAGGTTCCCCTGCTCAAGTCATCACATGTCCAGGCCCGTCTGAAGGTTGCCAATGACCATCTGGATGATGCAGAGGAGGCATGGGAGAAAGTCATGTGGTCAGATGAGACCAAAGTAGAACTTTTTGGTGTAAACTTCACTCGTCGTGTTTGGAGGAAAAAAAAGGATGAGTTGCATCCCAAGAACACAATCCCTACTGTGAAGCATGGAGGTGGTAACATCATGCTTTGGGGGTGCTTTTCTGCGAAGGGGCCAGGATGACTGCACTGTATTAAGGAGAAGATGAATGGGGCCATTTATTGTGAGATTTTCAGCAACAACCTCCTTCCCTCAGTCAGAGCATTGAAGATGGGTCGTGGCTGGGTCTTCCAACATGACAACGACCCGAAGCACACAGCCAGGAGAACCAGGGAGTGGCTCCGTAAGAAGCATATCAAGGGTCTGGAGTGGCCTAGCCAGTCTCCAGACCTAAATCCAATAGAACATCTTTGGAGGGAGCTGAAACTCCGTGTTGCTCAGCGACAGCCCCGAAATCTGACAGATCTAGAGGAGATCGTTGTGGAGGAGTCGGCCAAAATCCCTGTTGCAGTGCAAACCTGGCCAAGGACTACAGGAAACG
The DNA here is from genome assembly GCF_062004578.1 of Staurois parvus. Classification (NCBI taxonomy): domain Eukaryota; kingdom Metazoa; phylum Chordata; class Amphibia; order Anura; family Ranidae; genus Staurois; species Staurois parvus. The sequence continues at coordinate 11,802 of NW_028319667.1, read as the reverse complement.
TTTGACCTCTGTAATTGCAGACAAAGGCTTCTGTACCAAATATTAACACGGATCTTCTCAGGGGTTCAAATACTTCTGTTCAGCAGTGCGAGACAAATACATTCTTTACATATCATACAATGGGATTTCCTGAATTGTTTTAAAATTCTGTCACTCAGAGTGGGAATGCACCTACAATGTGAATGTCAGACCCTCCATGATTTCTAAGTGGGAGAACTTGCAAAATCGCAGGGTGTTCAAATACTTCTGTTCCTCACTGTATGTCAGAGCTATATAAATGTATGATAAGAATAGTGTGTGACTGTGGGGGAGGGGACATTAGAGTGCACATTTTTGTTTATTAAAAATCTTACAAACAACATATTAAAACACATTTACATATATACACAGTGCAGGAAATGCATATTTCCTCCCCTGCTGATGGTGAATGTTCGTCCCTCACAAAGAAATGATCGGTCTAAACATCGAATGTTCAGGGTATTGTAACACTGAGAGACAGAATACAACAACAAATTCAGCAGAAATGCGTCTAACAAATGATGACTGATCTGCATGTTCATGAGGGAAAGAAGGATTTGATCCCCTATCACTCAGCAGGATTTCTGGCTCCCAGGTGTCTTTCATACAGGTAACAAGCTGAGATTAGAAGCAGTCTCTTAAAGGGAGTGCTGCTAATCTCATTGTGTTACCTGTATAAAAGACACCTGTCCACAGGAGCCATCAAACCATCAGAGTCCAAACTCTCCACCATGGCAAAGACCATAGAGCTGTCCAAGGATGTCAGGGACAAGATGGTAGACCTACACAAGGCTGGACTGGGCTACCAAACTATGGCCAAGCAGCTTGGTGAGAAGGTGACAACAGTTGGTGCAATCATTCACAAATGGAAGAAACACAAAACAAGTGTCAGTCTCCCTAGGTCTGGTGCACCATGCAAGATCTCCCCTCGTGGAGTGTCAATGATCATGAGAACAGTGAGGAATCATCCCAGAACTACACGTGAGGATCTTGTCAATGATCTCCAGGCAGCTGGGAACACAGTCACCAAGAAAACAATTGGTAACACACTACGCCGACAAGGACTGAAATCCTGCAGTGCCCGCAAGGTCCCTCTGCTCAAGAAAGCACATGTCCAGGCCCGTCTGAAGTCTGCCACTGAACATCTGAATGATGGAGAGGAGGACTGGTGGGAAGTGTTGTGGTCAGATGAGACCAAAACCAAGCTCTTTGGCATCAACTCAACTCGCCGTGTTTGGAGGAGGAGGAATGCTGCCTATGACCCCCAAGAACACCATCCCAACTGTGATACATGGTGGTGGAAACATTCTGTTTTGGGGGTGTTTTTCTGCTAAGGGGACAGGACAACTGCACCACATCAAAGGAACGATGGACGGGGCAATGTACCATCACATCTTGGGTGAGAACCTTCCCTTAGCCAGGGCATTAAAAATGGGTCGTGGATGGGTGTTCCAGCATGACAATGACCCAAAACACACGGCCAAGGCAACAAAGGAGCGGCTCAAGAAGAAGCACATTAAGGTCCTGGAGTGGCCTAGCCAGTCTCCAGACCTTAATCCGATTGAAAATTTGTGGAGGGAGCTGAAAGTTCAAGTTGCCAAACATCAGCCACCAAATCTTCATGACTTGGAGAGGATCTGCCAAGAGGAGTGGGCCAACATCCCTCCTGAGATGTGTGCGAACCTGGGGGCCAACTCCAGGAAACGTCTGACCTCTGATTGCCAACAAGGGATTTGCCACCAACTACTAAGTCATTTTTTGTGAAGGGGATCAAATCCTTATTTCCCTCATGAACATGCAGATCCGTCATCATTTGTTAGACGCATTTCTGCTGAATTTGTTGTTGTATTCTGTCTCTCAGTGTTACACCGAACATTCCATTGTTAGACCGATCATTTCTTTGTGAGGGGCGAACATTCACCATCAGAGGGGAGCAAATACACATTTCCTTCACTGTATATAAAATTAAACAAAAACAGCTTACTTCAGCATAGAAAACAATAAACGGCTTTCTTGACGGGAAAAACAAACAGAACCAATCATATTTTATTATTATCTTTATGTTGTATCTCAGCCGACCCGACCGTCACCTAACCCCCCCTCAGGCTAGGAAACGATGAAACATTGATCCCATGCATGGAGCCTTTTTTCAAAAATCTGATCTTACAAAAATCTAGAGGACGTGAAAGGACAGAAAGAGAAGCCACGCCCCCAGAGCCTGACAGACAGCAGCTACGGGGACCTGACATTCCTCCACACCTTTCTCAAGGCTCCTGGCCACCACTCGTCCTTCTCAAGACCCCAAATCTTTCCAACCTCACCCAGAATGTTGTTCACCACCACCTCGACGGGACGGACTTTTTTCCACGTGGAAAACTGACACTGTGCATTCCACGTGTAGTAACGGACTACTAAGCTAACTAGAAAAAGTGTCTCAAAAACAAAGTCCTGGTGAGCTTGAAAGGCTCCGTCCATCATCTCCTCCACCCCACCACACTCCACTCTTGGACAACCACAGTTCTCCACAGAGCGATGCTTCAGGTTGCCCTTCACATAGAGTCTGCCATGGAACAATCGCCAGACCAAATCCTTGAACTTTAAAGGGATTCTCTCCAGATTCATCAAACGCAGACCCCCCCTCATAACCAGGCCTGGGCAATCCCTCAAGACCAATGGCTCGCTAAAGGCAGATTCAACAACCCTCCTCTCCAGAGCCTTCCTAGGAAGAGACTTAAGTTCCTCTCGCCATTGCCAAAGCATTCTCAGGCATGGGGCAACATAAGTCGGGAGCTTACCATGTTGGACCCTCAGGCTTTTCACCGGCCCACCATTCTCCCAGCTCCATAGAAAAGCCTTAAACCAGGACTGAAAAAGACCAATCCACCCAGGCGGTTCCTCTGCCAGCATGCAACCAAAATTATGTTTCAAAAACATGAGAGAAAAGCAAACCACCGGGTTGACCATACCTAGGCCACCCAAGGTAGGTTACAGACCTCTTAATGAGGTTTAGTCTGTTCCCTCATAACAGCTGGAAGAAACAACTGTAGATCTTCGGCCTTGGGACGAGTCCCTTCTACTCCAGCAGACCCCTATACATATGGTCATACTTCTCCTAGAAAATATCGAGAGACTCGGGGAGCACAAAGGACAGGTCATACTCATAGGAGCCCACTGGACTGATCAAAGGGAAGATGTCATCAGCCTTAAAACCCATCACCAAAATCTTGTCCACAACCAACCTCCTGACAGTGGGAGAACCCCCACCTTCAGCAGCAGTCCTCCCCCCAGAGCTGACAGCCAGATGTGACCCCCTCCTCCCAGCCAGAGCCCCAGCATAGGTTTTATTTGCAGCATGAGATGTACCGGACCTTAAAGCTGCACCCCGCCCATTGGTTGCAGGAAACACAGAACCCCCGCTCTGCAAACTACCATCAGTGGCAACATCAGCAGCCACTCCATCCACCAACACACATGCATTCTCCTTTCCAGCATTGCAAGAACTTTTATCATTCACATGTTTCCTTTCACTCGTGGCACTACTGCTCCCAGCAGACCCACTCACACCAGATGCTCCTGTCTCCCCCTCCCCCAACATACTCCTCTTAGGCAAAAGCCTTCCACTCCTGGTCACTCTCCCCTGGGTTTCAGCAACACCTTTCATAGTGCAGCTGACATTTCCCCCCCACCATTTTCTGCCATCAGCAGGGATTGTCCAGCCAAAATGTCAGTTCCCACTTTTACCTCCCCCCCAGCAGAGTCCACAGGATTCCCAGTCCCAGCAGAGTCCACAGTCACAGGATTCCCAGCAGAGTCCGCAGTCACAGGATTCCCATTCCAAGCAGAGTCCCCAGTCACAGGATTCCCAGTCCCAGCAGAGTCCGCGGTCACAGGATTCCCAGTCCCAGCAGAGTCCGCAGTCACAGGATTCCCAGTCCCAGCAGAGTCCGCAGTCACAGGATTCCCAGTCCCAGCAGAGTCCGCAGTCACAGGATTCCCAGTCCCAGCAGAGTCCGCAGTCACAGGATTCCCAGCAGAGTCCACAGTCACAGGATTCCCAGCAGAGTCCGCAGTCACAGGATTCCCATTCCAAGCAGAGTCCCCAGTCACAGGATTCCCAGTCCCAGCAGAGTCCGCGGTCACAGGATTCCCAGTCCCAGCAGAGTCCGCAGTCACAGGATTCCCAGTCCCAGCAGAGTCCGCAGTCACAGGATTCCCAGTCCCAGCAGAGTCCGCAGTCACAGGATTCCCAGCAGAGTCCCCGGTCACAGGATTCCAAGTCCCAGCAGAGTCCGCAGTCACAGGATTCCCAGCAGAGTCCCCGGTCACAGGATTCCCAGTCCCAGCAGAGTCCACGGTTACAGGATTCCCAGTCCCAGCAGAGTCCGCAGTCACAGGATTCCCAGTCCCAGCAGAGTCCGCAGTCACAGGATTCCCAGTCCCAGCAGAGTCCGCAGTCACAGGATTCCCAGCAGAGTCCACAGTCACAGGATTCCCAGCAGAGTCCGCAGGTCACAGGATTCCCATTCCAAGCAGAGTCCCCAGTCACAGGATTCCCAGTCCCAGCAGAGTCCGCGGTCACAGGATTCCCAGTCCCAGCAGAGTCCGCAGTCACAGGATTCCCAGTCCCAGCAGAGTCCGCAGTCACAGGATTCCCAGTCCCAGCAGAGTCCGCAGTCACAGGATTCCCAGCAGAGTCCCCGGTCACAGGATTCCAAGTCCCAGCAGAGTCCGCAGTCACAGGATTCCCAGCAGAGTCCCCGGTCACAGGATTCCCAGTCCCAGCAGAGTCCACGGTTACAGGATTCCCAGTCCCAGCAGAGTCCGCAGTCACAGGATTCCCAGCTGAGTCTGCAGTCACAGGATTCCCAGTCCCAGCAGAGTCCGCCGTCACAGGATTCCCAGTCCCAGCAGAGTCCGCGGTCACAGGATTCCCAGTCCCAGCAGAGTCCGCGGTCACAGGATTCCCAGCTGAGTCCGCAGTCACAGGATTCCCAGTCCCAGCAGAGTCCGCGGTCACAGGATTCCCAGTCCCAGCTGTGTCCGCGGTCACAGGATTCCCAGTCCCAGCAGAGTCCGCGGTCACAGGATTCCCAGTCCCAGCAGAGTCCGCGGTCACAGGATTCCCAGTCCCAGCAGAGTCCGCGGTCACAGGATTCCCAGTCCCAGCAGAGTCCGCGGTCACAGGATTCCCAGTCCCAGCAGAGTCCGCGGTCACAGGATTCCCAGTCCCAGCAGAGTCCGCGGTCACAGGATTCCCAGTCCCAGCAGAGTCCGCGGTCACAGGATTCCCAGTCCCAGCAGAATCCGCGGTCACAGGATTCCCAGTCCCAGCAGAGTCCGCGGTCACAGGATTCCCAGTCCCAGCAGTCCTGCAGGCACAGCAGCCATCTTCCCTGCAGAGCTCTGTGCACACACAGGAGGATTTCCCTCCAAAACTCTGCACATGGCTGTCCATACTGGAGTCCAAACTGTCAGATTTAATAAAGCATGGCTTCTCAGTCTTTTTTTCCTTTACAGGACCAGGTACAGAGTCCTCACCGTCATCTCCATCCGCAAAATCCTCGGAAAACCAGAAGGTTCTTCTACTTAGGGGAGACTTTAGCAGCCCTCCGCCATTTTCCTCTACCTCCTGTGCTGTTCCTCCAGCTTGCTGGGGGAGGGAGGGATGCAGAGGCTGACATTTCCTCCAGGGAAGCAGATCCTGAGGTGGATGGGATAACAGGGGCAGCATCCAAGACCCCCTCCTCGCTCTCCACCTGTACTGCCACCGCCGATGCTGGATCTTTACTGGCGTCTCCCTTCATTTTCCGGAACCTCTCCTCATTCTGGAACTTCTCCTTGAACGCGCCACTCTTTTCCTTCAGTGCTTTCACCAAACTCTGCCGCTGCTTGATGGCGTCCTCCAAACCTTTCAGCTCCGCTTTCAGACTCTGCCGCTGCTTGATGGCGTCCTCCAAACCTTTCAGCTCCGGCTTTAGACTCTGCCGCTGCTTGATGGCGTCCTCCAAACCTTTCAGCTCCGGCTTCAGACTCTGCCGCTGCTTGATGGCGTCCTCCAAACCTTTCAGCTCCGCTTTCAGACTCTGCCGCTGCTTGATGGCGTCCTCCAAACCTTTCAGCTCCGGCTTTAGACTCTGCCGCTGCTTGATGGCGTCCTCCAAACCTTTCAGCTCCAGCTTCAGACTCTGCCGCTGCTTGATGGCGTCCTCCAAACCTTTCAGCTCTGCTTTCAGACTCTGCCGCTGCTTGATGGCGTCCTCCAAACCTTTCAGCTCCGCTTTCAGACTCTGCCGCTGCTTGATGGCGTCCTCCAAACCTTTCAGCTCCGGCTTCAGACTCTGCCGCTGCTTGATGGCGTCCTCCAAACCTTTCAGCTCTGGCTTCAGACTCTGCCGCTGCTTGATGGCGTCCTCCAAACCTTTCAGCTCCGGCTTCAGACTCTGCCGCTGCTTGATGGCGTCCTCCAAACCTTTCAGCTCTGCTTTCAGACTCTGCCGCTTCTTGATGGCGTCCTCCAAACCTTTCAGCTCCGGCTTCAGACTCTGCCGCTGCTTGATGGCGTCCTCCAAACCTTTCAGCTCCGGCTTTAGACTCTGCCGCTTCTTGATGGCGTCCTCCAAACCTCCAAACAGGTTCATCAGCTTTTCCTCCTCCTTTGCAATTCTCAGCAAATAGTCAGCAACCCGCTCACTGAAGGCAGGGAGGGATTCCCATCTTTTAGGGCCACAGCCAAGATCTTCTGGTGTAGGTGAAGCTTGGGAGCGCAAGCTGGGTCCCTAAGGGAGAACATGGCCTGAGCCTATCCCAAAATCAGCCATCTTGCTGTGGCCAGGCAAGCAGGCCTGCCCCCTAGTGTCTGGAGAGGGAGAGCAACAGCACAAGCAACCTCCTCTGGTACAGAGACTGATGGGACTGCGGGGGAGGGGACATTAGAGCGTAAGCTCCTCTGGTACAGAGACTGATGTGACGCTGGGGGAGGGGACATTAGAGCGTAAGCTCCTCTGGTGCAGAGACTGATGTGACTGTGGGGGAGGGGACATTAGAGTGTAAGCTCCTCTGGTGCAGAGACTGATGGGACTGTGGGGGGAGGGGACATTAGAGCGTAAGCTCCTCTGGTACAGAGACTGATGGGACTGTGGGGGGAGGGGACATTAGAGCGTAAGCTCCTCTGGTACAGAGACTGATGGGACTGCGGGGGAGGGGACATTAGAGCGTAAGCTCGTCTGGTACAGAAACTGATGTGACTGCGGGGGAGGGGACATTAGAGCGTAAGCTCCTCTTGTACAGAGACTGATGTGACGCTGGGGGAGGGGACATAGGAGCGTAAGCTCCTCTGGTACAGAGACTGATGGGACTGTGGGGGGAGGGGACATTAGAGCGTAAGCTCCTCTGGTACAGAGACTGATGGGACTGTGGGGGAGGGGACATTAGAGTGTAAGCTCCTCTGGTGCAGAGACTGATGTGACTGTGTGGGGAGGGGACATTAGAGCGTAAGCTCCTCTGGTACAGAGACTGATGGGACTGTGGGGGGAGGGGACATTAGAGCGTAAGCTCCTCTGGTACAGAGACTGATGGGACTGTGGGGGGAGGGGACATTAGAGCGTAAGCTCCTCTGGTACAGAGACTGATGGGACTGCGGGGGAGGGGACATTAGAGCGTAAGCTCGTCTGGTACAGAGACTGATGTGACGCTGGGGGAGGGGACATAGGAGCGTAAGCTCCTCTGGTGCAGAGACTGATGTGACTGTGGGGGAGGGGACATTAGAGCGTAAGCTCCTCTGGTACAGAGACTGATGTGACTGTGGGGGAGGGGACATTAGAGTGTAAGCTCCTCTGGTGCAGAGACTGATGTGACTGGCTCAGTGTTCTCCGTACAGCACTGTGGTATGTCAGAGCTATATAAATGTATAATAATGTGTGATGGGGGGGGGCATTACATTCTAGACACCTGACATGTCATATAATCTTTTGTACTTGTACATGAGGACAGTATGATCACCTGAGAACCTTTGACTAATGACTTGTTCTGGTCACAGCCTGGAGGAGACTCTGGTGGGATTGTCTTCTATTATATACAAGTACTGAGGAGCCCACCAATGGAGGAGGCTGCAAAGCTAAAAGGCGAATGTTAACCTACATCAGGTGTGTATAGCGCCCCCTCTGGTGGTGGATACAAGTAACAACACCGGCAGGGTTTAGTTCTAAACAGTAATATGGAGAACTCTGGAGCACAGCAGTGACCCCTGCAGCCCACACTTAAAACTACACTATTTCATTTGAGGCACGTTTCTTCATTTGCCCCATGGTGGCACGTCACCCAGCAATCATTGTGTTTTCATGTACAATAGTTATTGCAAGTGACTCTGTGGCTATATTGTACAATGGGGGTCTCCAGACTTTCCAGTATGAGGGCCACATCATATACTTTACAAATATTCAGGGGATGAAAAAAAAATTGGACTCCATCTGACATCAGGGTTCCTATCAGAGCCCCCCATACATCAGCCTGACCTTCAGAGTACCCCCTAATCATCAAGGCCTCATCAGAGTCCTCCCTGACATCAGTCTGACCTTCAGAGTATCCCCCTAACATCAGGGTCCCCTTCAGACCCCCCATACATCAGCTTGTACTTCAGAGTACCCCCTTACATCAAGGTCCCCATCAGAGTCCCCCTTACATTAGCCTCACCTTCAGAGCCCTCCCTGACATCAAGGTCCCCATCAGAGCCCTCCCTGACATCAAGGTCCCCATCAGAGCCCTCCCTGAAATCCAGGTCCCCATCAGAACCCTCCCTTACATCAGCCTGACCTTCAGAGTACCCCCTAACATCAAGGTCCCCATCAGAGCCCCCCTTACATCAGCCTCACCTTCAAAGTCCCTCCTTACAACAGATTTCCTATCAGAGCCCCCCTTACCCCAACCTCACTTTCACCTTCCATCAAGGTCCCCATCAGAGCCCCCCTTACATCAGCCTCCACTTCAGAGTACCCCCTCACATCAATGACCTCATCAGAGCCCCCCTTACATCAGCCTTACCATCTTACATCAGGGTCCCAATCAGAGTCTCCTCCAGTAGCCCTTTACATCAGAAGCCCAAGACCATAGGTAGCCTATGCTGCCTTTTATCCTCAAACAGTGCATGTGACCTGCGGGCAATAATCTGGAGACCCCTGCTGTAGAACAGACTCACCTGTCCCGTCTCTGAAGGTTTTCATTCATCTAGATCAGGGGGTCTCCGAACTTTCTACACAAAGGGCCAGTTCACCGTCCTTCAGACTTTGCGGGGGCTGAGCTGTGGCCGGTGTGAGATGAAAATGTGCCGGTATCAATGGAAGTAAACAATGCCCTATTAGCATTAGGAGCAATAGCGCCCCATCAATGGTGCCAGAGGGAAGCAATAGCGCCCCATCAATGGTGCCAGAGGGAAGCAATAGCGCCCCATCAATGGTGCCAGAGGGAAGCAATAGCGCCCCATCAATGGTGCCAGAGGGAAGCAATAGCGCCCCATCCATGGTGCCAGAGGGAAGCAATAGCGCCCCATCCTTGGTGCCAGAGGGAAGCAATAGCGCCCCATCCTTGGTGCCAGAGGGAAGCAATAGCGCCCCATCAATGGTGCCAGAGGGAAGCAATAGCGCCCCATCAATGGTGCCAGAGGGAAGCAATAGCGCCCCATCAATGGTGCCAGAGGGAAGCAATAGCGGCCCCATCAATGGTGCCAGGGAGAGCAATAGCGGCCCCATCAATGGTGCCAGGGAGAGCAATAGCGGCCCCATCAATGGTGCCAGGGAGAGCAATAGCGGCCCCATCAATGGTGCCAGGGAGAGCAATAGCGGCCCCATCAATGGTGCCAGGGAGAGCAATAGCGGCCCCATCAATGGTGCCAGGGAGAGCAATAGCGGCCCCATCAATGGTGCCAGGGAGAGCAATAGCGGCCCCATCAATGGTGCCAGGGAGAGCAATAGCGGCCCCATCAATGGTGCCAGGGAGAGCAATAGCGGCCCCATCAATGGTGCCAGGGAGAGCAATAGCGGCCCCATCAATGGTGCCAGGGAGAGCAATAGCGGCCCCATCAATGGTGCCAGGGAGAGCAATAGCGGCCCCCATCAATGGTGCCAGGGAGAGCAATAGCGGCCCCATCAATAGTGCCAGGGAGAGCAATAGCGGCCCCATCAATAGTGCCAGGGAGAGCAATAGCGGCCTCATCCTTGGTGCCAGGGAGAGCAATAGCGGCCCCATCCTTGGTGCAAGTAAAAGCTCAATACAGAATGTAACAATTTGCACCCCATCCTTGGGGTCAGGGGGAGGAATAGCGCCCCATCCTGTATCAGAGCAAAAGCCATGAGTTCAAAAGGAACTGTCTGCAGGGCTCAGAGACAGGATTATTGCAAGGCACAGATCTGGAGAAGGCTACAAAAAAAAAAAAAAAAAAAAAAGGCTGAAACTGCACTGAAGGTTCCCAAAAGCACAGTGGCCTCCATAATTCTCAAACTGAAGACCTTGAGAGTCCTTCATTTGTTTTTTCCCCAAACTTCAAGCAGGCTTTCATGTGTTTTGTGCTGCAGGCCCAAACTTTACCCATTATGGGGTATGCACCCCTGCAGGGTCTTCAGAGACTCTACTCTCTTCCACGAGGATGACCACACTGGACTTGGAGAGCACCTTGCCAGAAATGTCCCTTAGGCACGCCGTACACAGGCGCTTGCTGCCCGCAGGTTTCAGCACCAAATGGAAGACATTAGAGGCCGTCCTTGCTCTCGCATGCAGGGATTTAGGTTTAGTCGCCTCTTGGCCTGCTGGCCATAGTGACTGATCCAGATGAAGCCCACCAGGAACAGGTCTAGGGATGTGGGAAAGTCAGAGACACGGGGAGCAAATACATCCTTCAGATACTAGCACAAGACAGAGGTTTAGCCAAGCTGGGAGGGGTTATGCCTGCTGAAGGTGGCAGCATAACCCAAGTAGTCAGGAATATCAACTCCTCTGTGTCCTGCGATCTACAGTTCAGAAACCTGGCCAGGATATTCCAGGCTGGAGCTACTCTGAAGGCAAACTTCTGAAGAAGATTCCTCAAAGAAGAAGCAATGGTAGATCCGAAGACACGGCCTAACCGCTTGCCGACCACCCTATAGCAGAAATACTACTCCAGGGCTGCAGCGGTGCACACCCTACCCACGCCACCATTCACAGCTGCAGCTGTCAGTCACCGGGCCACAGCTGGTGTAATTACCAGGCGCCCAGTGAATTCCAACGGGGAGGACCACTGTTTTGTTTACCAACAGTCCTTCGTCAGCTCCTGCACACTGCACACTGCACAGCCATCCAGAGCAGTGTGATTACAGTGAAGCACACAGACACCGCCCCCTAGTAACACTCCCAGCACAGTTAACCCTTTGATCACCCCTCATATTAACCTGAGGATGCCAGTGACATCCAGTCCCCCCCCCGTGTCAGAACGTCTGCTGCAGTCCCGCTATAAGTCACTGATCACCACCATTACTAGTAGAAAAAAAAATAAATTCCCAGAAGAAATACCACTATTTGTACACGCTATAAAAAACTTTCACGTAAACCAATTAATTTACACGTATTGGGATTTTTATTTTTAGCAGACACGGAGTGGAATACGTTTTGGCCTAAACTTATGACGAAGTTTGATTTTTTACATTTTTTTTTTACTGGACATGTCTAATAGCAAAAAGTCAAAACTATTCTCACAATTTTTCTTTTAGGCTCCATGCAGACGGGGCGTTTTGATAACGCTGGTAATGTTAGCTGTGTACAGTC